>NW_026896023.1:0-19459 GCF_033153095.1 Gastrolobium bilobum
AAGGTTTTAGGCTTTAGCTTCTATGCAAGCACCATAAAAGCAACTTCCATTGTAAACTTGAAGTTCTAATCGTTATTTTTTTAGAAACAGCTTTCTTTAAGTTAGAAGTATTGAAAATAGACTGATAAGAACTTCCACATCATTATAATATAATATTATGTAATGGTTATATTCACTCTATGTAATAGAGCTTCCGTTGTGCTATTGACACAGATGGATTTAAAACATTGTCTCTCTTTTCCATGTCATTAAACATAGTATAAAGAGGTACCATCCTCGGTGACCTGCCTCATCTCATCATCGTTGCCATGTCCCCCAACCATAATTATATTTTTTGTCAACCTTCTCTCATCAATTTCTTTTGCTGCATCTCAACAATCGTACTGATCATCGTCTGCCACTTCTCCTCGTGATCCTTTGCGGCCAGCCACCCCACTAGAAAAAAGATTCCAGCAACTTTTCAGGTGAACGAGAAAATATTCCGGTGAGTTTTCTAGTGACCACCGGATCTGGAGCAACCCTCAAGTCCGGCGCATCCTCGATGGGGAGAAATTTGGCACTTGCACACTAGTGCCATCGGATAGCCTCATATGTTGACTGTCCTTGTCGTACTTCGTCCTAGATGCTCCTTGGTGCCAACAGTTCTTGAAATGCAGCCCGGCTCATCAGAATCTTGTCCTAGCTACAAAACTGGCCCCATCAAGCTTTCGTAGACTTGCTTTGATTGAGTCTTTTTATGTGGTTGAATTTCCAACTTCTGCCCTTCATGAACTTGGAGAAGTTTTACTTCTTGTCATGTATCATCACTTGAGAGGACATTTCTACAGCTGATTATTCCAACAAATTCTCTTCTTCCTTTGTTATTCAATATTTTTCAACCAACTCTTGAGGCTAATGGTCATTCCAGTCACCTTGCAGCATTTGTCATTTCTCCGACGTCTCTAGCATTCCTAGGTTGATTTTGCAACCATATATTTTGGAACCCAAATATATTATTTGGTTAATTTTTTATTTGTAAGCATTCATTAGTAACAAGCTTAGAGCTTTAATAAGCTTTAGCATAAGGGGAAGTGTTAGAAGTATTGAACATAGGTTGGATGCTAACATCATGGCTGTTTTAGGAAGGAATGAAAAAGGATATCCAACGATTTATTGTTGAATGTGATGTTCAATGCAATAAAGCCCAAACACTATCTTCGATACGGATGCTTAAGCCTTTACCAATTCCAACTCAAGTATGGGCAGATATCTCCACGGATTTTATGGAAGGGCTACCCAAATCCTATGGAAAAGACAGTATCTTGGTGATGGTCAATAGATTGACTAAATTTACTCACTTCCTACTCCTTAGACATCCTTTCACTGCCAAGGATGTTACAGACTAATTCATTAAAGAGATTGTGAGATTACAAGAATTACCCACTTCCATAGTTTCCAATCGGGATAAGATCTTCCTAGCCACTTCTAGACTGAGTTGTTTTGTAATGCACATACAAAATTGAAGTACAACTCACCTTATTATCTGCAATCGATGGTCAAACTGAATAATATTTTCTGTCCTTTTCTTACTTCCCATTCTTTTGACACCAGTACATTACATAGTTATCTTAATACTCACTTAAGATAGTTTGATCATTTGAAAGGAAGACAAAAATGAAGCATTAGTGAGAAAAGTGGACCAAATTTAAAGAGTAGAAGACCACCTAGCAAAAGATCAGGAATAATACAAATTTTGATTAGCTTTATAGAAATTTAAAGACCATGCTCTAAATGGTTTTATAGAAGTTTTGGATTTTATAGAGCCTGCCTACAGGATAGGCTTGATTGTTGTTGTTTCTCTTCCAAACAAAGCACATTTACATTTTCAGAGCCACTTCTTACAATGACAATAATAACAAAAAGACAAAGACTCCAAACAAAAATCAAGAACGGATAACTTGATGAAATACATATACTAAACATTTTAAACTACATGAAAAAAAGAGAGAATGTTTATCGCTTACCTGTTTTCGAAGGTCATCAATTTCTTTCTGGGCAATATCATAATCCCGTTCATTCCTTCTGAGGTCAGCCTGCACAAGATACACATAAGCAAATCCACATACAACCCAAAAAAAAAAGGTACATGAAACAGTATTTTAAGTTGTAAACCTTCAGTTCAAGGATGGTTTTCTCTAAGTTGGAATTTTCATTCAGGGAGTTTTGCAACTTTTGGTTCATTCAAGCTGTATGCGTCAGCCATCTTTTCATGCTCCACTGCAAGAACAGCAGTATAATTATTTTAGTAAAAAATCTATGGCATTGTTGATTAAGAATGTAACAATAACCCTGCTTGCAGAGCTTTTCCTCTATGTAACAATAACATTGGACACAAATGATTTTTGCTTGAATATTCATCATAACCGAATTATGAAAACTCCATACACAGCACCTTAAAAATTCCAAAGTGAATTATAGTCCTTGTATATTTTACCCAAGGTGCAGCGCAAATAAAATCATTAGATAACAAGACTACCCCCATCAACCAAGCCCAATAATAGCAACCACCCACTATTGGTCCACTCACATTACATATATAATTAAAATAAAATGCAATAAAATCAAGATGCGGATCTACATTTTCTTTTTTCTAGTGGAATTAAATGCAGAACAATAAGGACAACAATGTTGGAACAGTATTTAATGATATTTTGCTCTCTACGTTTACAGCTTATTTAGCCATTCAATCCAATAAAACAATATACCTCTTTCATCTATTATGGCTTCTGCTTTCTCCTCTAACTCGTACAGAACCTGAAAAAGTTAATAGAAGATTGCATCATTTTTAACATAATATATATAAACTATATGGTACCACCAGAACACAGTCGTAGTCGTACTAAATCGATTCATCTCCAAATCCAGCAGAAAGGAAACAGTGTAAATTACAACCCAAATGCAAGTGAACCAAAAAAGGTTTAGCCAATCAAATTATACTCTTAGAAAACAATATATATCACAGGAATTCTTTAAACCAATTTTAGCCACCAAAAAAACAAAAACAAAGAGTTAACCCAATTTTTGGTCCTTCAAAAATACAACTGTCATTAGTTCGGTCCTCCGTTGATAAATACGTCATGGGACTTTAGGGCTTGTTTGGTGGAAATGATAGGATAAGGTTAGGATAAGATATAGAGCTGGCAAGCCTATATCATGTCCTGTGTTTGATGAGCACCTGATTAGCAATCTGATAAAATTATATAGAAGGAGAAAGGAGAAAGAAAAAATAAAATATAATGCAATAAATACAAATATATTGGGTAGCGTGGGGATATATTGGGTAGCATGGAGATATATTGAGTATTCAATATTAGTATCCTATCCTGTTGAATCCTAACCCAACTCCATGAAAATTAAAGGTGAAAGGAAATACATTCTTTTGAAATTTGTTACATACATATAATTAATTATTCAAATAATTACAGCCACCCATTCCATGAAAATGCTTCTTATTTGTAATAAATAACTTAAAGCATTGCAGTCAACTTCCCCATTAACAAATTAAGTACCGGACATACATGAATATAAATTTAAGAAATCTGTTGTCATATTACCCTCCCCTTGAGGTTATGTATAAAAGGATGCACCAGGTCAACCATACCTGTTGCAAAATTATCTCTGACTCCTTCCTGCCCAATTGTTCATGTCTCAATGCATCAATAGCCTCTTGGTATTTCGCATACATTTTGTCCAACTTCAAAAGATAGAGGTATACAGAAATAAGATTTATTTATGTAAATCAAATGGAAAAATAGTGCCAGTATTAAAAGTAAAACTTTAATAACTCACACTCCAACCATCTTGCAGGAGTGAAGCAGCTAATGCTGTTCCAGAAACACCAACATGAATTTTCGGGACTAGCATGCTATTTTCGTCAAACATGCTATCAGCATCAATTGATGTCAGCCACCTGTCAAAAGGAAAAACAATGGCCTGCATGTTATATCTTGAACATGGGTGCGTGTGTGTGCGTGCGTGCAATCTCACCTTGTAATTCCGGTTTTGTCACCTTGTAATTCTTCTTGACTCGTACCACCCAAGTCTTGCGGATCTTTGGTTTCCTCGTCTTTCCCAAGAGCAATCTCACCTTCCTCATTTTAACCTTCATTGACTGCCTCATTTTGGCCTTGTGGCAACTCACCACCGTCAAATGATTCTTCGGTGATTGGATGACTGCCAGTAAATTCCGGAGTTGTAACAGGCTGTTCTTCAGCACTATCTTCTGGGGACTCTGATCCTTTTGATTTCTTCAATACAGGTACCACTACATCAGAGCCCTTTTCACCAGGTGTGACAGATTCAGAAGTGGAGGTAGGAGCAATGCGTTTTGGAGACAATGGTTGAGATGATAGAGCATAATTGCTTGGAGTTTCTGTGTCACTCGAAGGTCCAGCATCAGACATTTCTATGTCACCTTGAGGCTCGTCGAGTTTTACTAGATGAGGCCTGACCAATTTCCTACCTGTTTTTCGTGTTTCAACGGCAGCTTTGGGCAATGAAGTCATCGACATTGGATCCAGAAAGAAGTTGAGCCACATTCGTTTCCTAAGAAAATTTAAAAAAAATAAGCAAAACGGGCTCAGAACATAATCATAAAAAATGATCCCTGCAAGCTAAAGCATCCCTATCCACTCAACATTAATTAGGTTGCGCAATAAATCACTTTTTAAATTATTACCTCAGGAAGATTGCCAACAACAATCTTAAGCTTTTCAACTTCATCGGATAACCTCTTCTGAGCCTCCTTGCGCCTCTCAAGTTGATTAATAAACTTTGTTTTCTCCTGAAATTAAGTAAATCAATTATAGGGAGTGAATGTATATATATATATATATATATATATATATGTTATAGGGAGTGCATGTTATATCTTGAACATGGGTGCGTGCGTGCGTGCGCGTGTGCGTGTGTGGTAACATATACATTAATAATACCGTATATGTGAATATCATATATAATATATTCAATAGGATTTGTATTTGTACTAGTTCTTTATATTTATTTATATGTTATGTCATTAATATTTATCATTAAAAAAATAAATCACCACCATAAATTTTATATGGTAAATTTTACATAATAAATTTTGTATTAGAAAAGTTTGTATAAAATGAAGTAATTCGAAGGAGCAAAAAGGTTATGAAAGCCATACGGTTCAGAAGCGAAACTGCTGAGTGAAAGATTGCTCAGCTCATTCCTCTTCTTCCTTGTCTCAATTTCAGCTTCACACTTCTCAAGCTTTCTTTCAAATCAGCAGCCTCCTAAAAGCATCCAAATAGATATAAAGCATGATTACTTGCACATTTGAGTACATAACATATTTTGAGTACATAACATATTTTGATTACTTGCACATTTGAGTACATAACATATTTTGGGTAGATATCTACCCACCAATAAAATGGGAGCAAGAGCAACCCAATGTCATCCAAATATTCACCATCTTTAAGCATGACCAATAATAACCTAAAACATTTTCCATCTTATAGACCCATACAGTCTGATTTTTAAAGTAGCAAATTTGAAGTTCCAAAATATCAACTAATTTCACATAAGGAAAGAAAGTAATTAAGCACTGAACATTAACAAAATAACACGTGACTGACAAAGAATAAAATACCTTTTCAACCTGTTTTCTAACAGATAATTCCTTCTCAAGTTTCTCTTTATAATCATCTTCGACTTGCTTTAGTCCTGACTGTTTAAAACACAAGTAACATTAAAAAAACAAAAATCCAAGTGCTCTAATTTCTAATTTGACAAATTTCAAAAATTAGAAAAAAGCATAATAACAAACAAACTTCACCTCCATTGCTTTTAACACACCCTCTAGGTCTGCTGCTTTTCTTGACCATTCATCAGAACTCTCTTTATAGAGCTCATTAAGTTTGTTAACCTAAAAATAGGACATATTCAAAATTAAAATACATAATAAAATACACAACAAATAAAGCTAAAAGAGATCCATAAAGTCAAACTCAAACAATACACTAGTATAGTGAATAGGAATTTGAGAAAGCTTGAGCTGGATTTTGAGAATGCTTAAATTTGGTTGAGTTGGATTCAAATACACTCACAGTGGAAAGTTCAACAGATAATCGCTCTTCATTGGCTGCAGCAGAATCTTTAGCTGAAATTAATTCCTAAAAACATAAAAAAACATCAATCAAGCAGGGTTAGCGATAAAAGGAAACCATGCATCATATTTCAAGATGATGAATAGAACATTTTGCTTTTTGTCCTTCATTTTTAGCTTTGTATTCTGAAGATTAGTTTGAAAAGTTACTTCTTTTGAAAACTTTTTATTATTCGAAAATTAAATTTTAATAAATAGGTGGGATAATATTTTACATTCAAAATTCCTTAATGGCAAACAACTATATTAATGTCCCACTAATTTTTCAATTAGAAATCTTAATTTTAAACTTGAAGTGGGTGAGAATATATTTAAAATTCAAAATTTATTTGTGGCAGATATCTATATTAATGACCAACTTTTTAACATGTGATGTGGTGCATATTTTCCTTTGGTAATCACCTTCTTTTTAAGATATTTCTTTTTGTTTTGGTCAGTTTCTCTTCGTTGACTTCTTAAGCTATGGACTCCAAATATGATTTCATAAAGGATCTTAATCCTACCAAGAAGGACTGAAGGATTAAAGTTAAGGTGGTAAAGAGTTGGAAGGTTCCTAATTTTTAGTGTAAAGATTTTGATGATAATGTGGATATGGTTCTGTTAGATGAACATGTAATAGTTTTTGATTTGTTTTTAGCAACTCTCTTGTTGCTTGATTTGGTTTTGATTGATATACTAATGTAAGTATTTTGTAGGGAGAAAGATGTGTGCTACTTTCAAGGGTTTTTTGCATGTCCGCAAAAATGGTTGTGTTATAGCTTGACAATCCTAGGTATTTATGTTATGTCTGTGGAATATTTATTGTTTATTTGTTAAATTTTGTTTTGTTATTAAAATAGTGCATGCAACTTCTACGAAAATAGGGGTCACAAGCTTGAGTGCACTTTGTGGGAGTAGTGTGTGGATGAAGTGCAAACGTTTCTGGCAAATAATCAGTCTTATCAGAACATCATAATAGTCCAGCTTGCGAGGATCAAGGGTTTAATTTTTTTTAATATTTGTTAATTATTTTTAACTCTGTTATACTCTAATTGTCTCTCTGTATCTCCCACTTTTACGTGTTCTTAATTGTATAGGGAAAATCAGAATAACAAATACAAAATATATGACAAGGATTATCTTGGATTCAAATGTACCAAAGGTTGTAGACTTCAAAAAAAAGGTGTCGAGCGAGATCAAAATCGAACTTGATATTTTGTTGTTTAATATTACTTCTATTCAAGATTTTCTCTCTCTCAATTTTCTTATATATCCCACACTATAATCCCCACTTCTAAGAATGAGACAACCTTATTTTAATTAAATTGACTTCTCGGTTGAAAAGAACATCTTTTTTTGTTATTTTATTCTCTATCAATTCTTCAATTATTCCCTATCAATGTCTATTGGGCTTAATTTTAAGAAAACATAAATAATTTAGATTGTTAAAAAAAGTCACAAATATTTGCAACAAATAATTACTTATTACTATTAATAACTCAACTAAAATGAATTACCATTCAGTGACCAATAATCATCCAACTTCTGCATCATAAAAGAATATTTGTCATTAAGTATTTTACAGACTATTACTTGGAGAATGTGCGCAGCATTCTATGCATGTTTCTCACTACTTTTAGTATGGAAAATTGTTAAGCCTATTAATAACATTTATTATTATGTCTATTGGGTGGAAAAATATTTTATATTTAAAATTTAAACTTTTTAAATTTGAATTTTGAACTTTGATAGGTGGAAAAAGAGTTCAACATTTAATGTTTCTCACTACTTTCTGCATGGAAAATTGTTAAGCATATTAATAATGGGGTTTGCGGTAGTCATGTTACAGGAATCTCATTTTTATTCCTGCAGACACATACATATTTTTTTATTAAGTTGTTTTTTTTTTTTTAAATTTTTTTATATCGGTGGGCCCCACAAATAGGGGTGTTAACGAGCCGAGCCGAGCTTTGATCTTAACGGGCCAAGCCTGTATTTAAACGTGTCCGACTGGCCTTAGTCTGTTACCTGTTACGAATATAATATTGGCCTGTGGCCTGATTTATTTACAAAAAATAAAAGTCTGTGTGAAGCCTGTCTTAGCCTGTTAGCATGTTAAAGAATAAAAATAAGAGATCAGAATTCCACAAAAAACCAATTTCCAAATAGAAACTTTAGCTTCCAATTTGCAGCAATAATTTACAAAGTCTACAATAAATAAATAAAAATTAAAGTGAGAGAAGGTAGATAACAAGTTATATTATCTTAGCCCATTATAAAAAAAGTGCCAACAAAAATAAAAATAAAATAAAAAATAAATTGACACAAACGAGTAGTGCACAGTGGAACAAATGAGTTTTTGTGGGTTTGTTTGTGTGAAGGAGGATGAAAGATAATATAGAACAGCACTAGTAATTCCATAAATATACATAAATTCAATATATATCCAAATAGCATAATATAGAACAAAATCATTCAAAAAGTCTGTTAAACCAATAAAATGGGGTGAAATAAATTGATTAGAGAGAGTTATTACAAGTAGTATAAAAAATATAAATAAATATTTATATAGTAGGCTAGTCTGAGAGGCTCTAAGGCCGAGTTTCTGAATTAGAGCCTGAGGCGTTTTTATTAAACGAGCTTTTATACAAGTCCAAGCCTGGTTCCAACACGAGCTTTTATTAAACGAGCTCAGGCCTTTACGAGCCGAGCCAAAGGCCCCTGGCTCGTTTACCACCCCTACCCACAAATATTGTGTCAGTGACATGATGCAACATTTATCCTGTGACATTATGCTTCTATTACCATTAATAATAGTTATCATTATGTCTATTGGGCTTAAATATTATACCTATTAGGATTAATTATAAAACTGAAAAAAAGATATATATAATAAATTTAATTATAATAAAAAATTATTAATTAAACGAAAAAATATTTAAAATCATAAAAATATATGTATAGTTGATAAAAAAATAATTTAAATTTGAAATTTAATTGAAAAGAAATAAGAAGTGACATATTTATACTTTAAAATAAATTAAAAACTTAACTTAAAAAAATAATACAAAAAGATAAAAAGAAAATTCGTACAAGTATTTTTAAGAAAATATTTAATATAAATGTTTTAAATATTTATGTAAAACCAATTCAAAAAACATATATAAAAATTATAAATTAAAAGAGAAAAAAACTTATTTTTTAAAAATATGTATAATTAATACGAAAGAATTTAAATTATAAATTATAAATTTAAATAAAAAATTAAAAATAACATCCATCATTCTGTAAAAAATAAATTATAAAAATTTGATCACTATAGAAATGTAAATTTTAATTTAATATATAAGAAAGAAATTAAACTTTCATTCTCTTGATGTAAGAGTGTAATTAACATAATTTCCTATATCGTGAATGAATAACTAGAAAATTGTTTCCCTCTACTTTCTATATGAATGTGCATGTTTCTCACTAAGAGTGTAAGAATGTGCATAAACTTCTATGCATGTTTCCCACTACTTTATGCATATAAAATTGTTAAGCCTATTAATGACATTTATTATTATGTCTATTGAAATGGAAAATATTTAATATTTAAAATTTAAACTATTTCAATTTGAATTTTGAACTTGATAGGTGGAAACAGATTCAGCATTTAATATTACCCACTACTTTTTTTTTTTTTTTAATAACAATATTACCCACTACTTTCTGCATGGGAAATTGTTAAGCATATTAATAATAATTATTTTACCTATTAGGATTAATTATAAAACTGGAAAAAAGATATATATAATAAATTTAATTTTAATAAAAAATTATTAATTAAATGAAAAAAATATTTAAAATTATAAAAATAAATGTATAGTTGATAAAAAAAATTTAATTTGAAATTTAATTGAAAAAAATAAGAAGTGACATATTTATACTTTAAAGTAAAATAAATTAAAAACATAACTTCAAAATAATAATACAAAAATATAAAATAATAATCGTACAAGTATTTTTAAGAAAATATTTAATATAGACGTTTTAAATATATATGTAAAAAAAATTAAATATATATATATGTACATATATATATATATATATATATATATTAAATTATAAGAGAAAAAAATATTTTTTTAAAAAAATATGTTTAATTAATACAAAAGAATTTAAATTTTACAATTTAAATTTAAATAAAAAAATTTAAAATGACAACTATCATTCTATAAAAAAAAAAATTATAAAAATTTAATCACTGTAAAAATGTAAATTTTAATTTAATATGTAAAAAGTAATTAAACTTTCATTCTTTAGATGTAAAAGTATAATTAAAACAATTTTCTATATCATAAAAAAAATTGTTAAAAAAATCTTTTAAATGAAATTAATTTAAAAATCACGTACTCAAGTAGATTTAAGGTTATATTTTTTTTGTATTTTTAAAGTAATTTGTGACATCTATTAAGAAAAATAAAACTTTTTTCTTTGTATAAAATGGGGGCAGCAATTCAGAATTTTTTTTGAAATCTTTAATTACTTCAATAACATGAAACTTTAATTCATATTAATATCCTGACCAAAATTTACCATTTCTCTTTTCTAACATTGATTCATGATCTTTTGCTTGTCAATCTTTGAAACGAGGACACCTTAAGTAATTTTATTTCTCAATAAAATTGGTTGAATTATAAATTAGCAGGGTTTTGTCATGTAAAAAAAAATAAAATTAGATATTTTTTCAGTAGTTACTGTCTTTGTTTTGAACAATTATACATCCAACTCATTAAATTTTATAGATACTTAATAATATGAAAAAGAAATTGCGAAGTGCCAACAGCAGGAAAGTCAGTGATTGTGATTTTTTTGGAACAAATAATCTCATAAAAATTTATATAAAATTTTATCTAAAAAATAATGTAAGAACTTATAAAGAGAAAAGAGTATTAAAATAGTTTATTCTTTTTACTAATTTTTTATTAAAAAAGCATATATTAAGACAATATGCATATCAATATTCTATTGGTTCTTAATATAGAGTGTCTGTGTGATTAAAGAATAATATAGTGTGATGTAGTGTTACAATCTATTGGGTGAAAAATATTTAATATTTCAAATTCAAACTTTTTAAATTTGAATTTTGAACTTGATAGGTGAAAAAAGAGTTCAACATTCAATGTTCCCCCTACTTTCTATAATTAATTTTGCAGATGCAAAAAATTAAATAAACCAAACATTATTTTGTTAAAAGCTTTAAAAAATAAGTTTTACTGAAATAATGTTTTAATGCTATTTAAGATTACATGTTTCCAACCTATTGAGTAGTTGCCTTTAAAAATGTATTTTTTAATTAAAAAATATGTTTAGAAAGTTCAAAATTAACTCCTAATGCGTGGAGGACTGGTATAACTTTAGATGTGTGGAGAGATGCTACTTAGTATTTTGAATGTTTGTTAACAATTATATTAGGTTTTATTTATTGAGAAAATTATATTAGATTTTATTTTTTTTATTAATATCATTGTATTTTTTTTGTTATTTTTTATTGACTCTTATAATTTTGAATGTTTGTTAAAAATTCATATGATTTTTTAAAATTTTACAAATTCATATTGTCCTTTAACATTTTATAAATTCTATTAAAATCTTTCAAAATTCAATCTTACGAAATCTTGATTATAAAAAATATCTTTAAAGTCCCTCAAATTCTAAATAGTCTTTTAAAATCTATAAGATTATTTATCTCAAAAAAATATTTTAAAATCATAATCCAATACACCCCCTAATAATCAAGATTATGAAATTTTTCATGAAATTTAGAGATTTTCTCCTTAATATTTTTTTTAAGGAGTAAAAGTTATTACCTTAATCATCAATGGCACAACTGCTGAGCTTCTCTCCTTCGTGCTTCAACAGAGTAATTAATTTCAACCCAGTCAATTTCTTTATTAATGAGTTCGATTAATTTCTTTTCACCCTTTTTGATTATTCTATTTTATTTTTCTACATGTTAAAGCACAATTAAAGATAAAATCTTAAATCCATCTGTATCAAATCTGGACCAAACTGATTAGTCACGTATTTAATGACAAATTTGACCTAATATCTCTATTAAACAGCTCCATGATTTGGGCCAAGTCACTTCTATGTTTTTAAGGTGGTGGATCTTGGATTGATTCTATCATAATTTAGATCAAAATAATGCTTCCTTGATCAAAGTTAGCCATCCTCAATGGGTGATAAGTTGACTTGTGAACATACTTCTTGAATTAGTCCATTAAATTTTTCTTATTTATTTGTTTGTGTTTTTGTAACTAGTAGAGGTGTTCGCGGTCTGGATTGGATCGGTTTTGGAAGCAAAAATCATCTGATTCAATTTCTTCGGCTTGATAATATAATCATTCATTTGGTTTAGATTTTTTTTTTTCAAATCCGATCCGATCCAATCCAATTTAATTCGGTTTGAATTGGATCGGTTTTCAGTTTTTTGAAAAGCCTAAAATTTGTATGATAATTATTGTACAAATAACATATATTTTGTATGTATCGACTTTGTAAAGTTTGTATGATGATTATTGTGCAATCTAGAAACATTAGTAAATAATAATCTAATTTTCAATATAGTACAACAAAAAGTTGAATTACAATCTTTTACCTTCAACAAAAAATGTCAAATGTGGTTGCCTGAAATACAGAGTAACCCAATTTTTTATCCTATAGAGGAATTGATGTACAATAATAACACATGCAATAAAAATATATGATGTATCTTACCCAAAAAAAAAAAAAACATAACATAGATCAAGCACAACCCACTTTCTCCAATATGATGGGTTAATGGGATCTTGGGTTTTGGAATTTTGCTATATGATTTTTGGGCTATGATTGAAGAAATGCCCAAATAGGTCGAGGGTAAGGTTAAAGAGTTATCGGATTGATTTGGATTGGATCGGATTTCACCAATCAAACCGAAAACCGAACCAATCCAATTAAATTTTGTGATTTTTTTTTCGATTTTTAATTTTTCTATTTTCGGTTAATTCAGTTATCGGTTTTTCGGTTCGGTCACCGTGATTTGAATCGGTTTGGATCGGTTGATTAACATCCTAGTAACTAGGCCCGGTGGGACTTGGACCAATTGTCTTTGTGTAATTTTTTTATAATTTTCTAGTTGATATTATAATTATTTTATTTATAAAAATATTTATTCATCTTTATTATTATTATTCATTATATGACATCCATTAAGGAAAAAATGTGTGTCATTTTAAATGACATAAAGTTATGTCATTTTAAGAGAAAGACAGACACAAAAATTTTTTTTATTTAAATTTTAAATTAAAAAAATCACTCACTTTCTCTCTCCCATGATTTCTATTTTTCTGTGTCTATCTCTCTCCTAAAATAACATAACTTATGTCATTTAAAATGACAAACACCAAACCCATTAAATTAAATATCTTACAATAATATGCACGATTAAATTTTATGGTAATTCATAGGATAAATGTTTAGGGGTGTAATAAGATTCAATTTTCACTTTTCCCCACAAATAACCGACTCTTGAATTTACTTGAGCTTTTACATATTTGTTTTTTTGTATTTTTTCTTGATCAATAAAATTGATAATGGGAATATATGTTTTTTAAATTCAGTTGCCTCTTTCAATTCCAAAATAAATTAATCTAATAATTTTGAAATTATATTTTCTTCAGATGAGTGTTATAAGTTTTAAAATATAGAGATAGTATTATTTATTTAATTTTTTATAGCCTTTTTTATTTAAATCAAAATATAAATAATAATGTAAAAATACAAATAATTTATATTCATACATATAATAGAGAAATTATTTTTTTAATGAAATTTTAACTAAGTTTGGTTTCATGTTAGTAAATTTATAATAAAAGTGATTTTATTTTAGAAGGTAAACCAGATTAAGTATTCTAAAATCACTTTTTAAATATTATTCTTAGAAGAAGGTTATACTTACAACCTTTTTTTTACAACCTTTTACAATAATATCTTAACACCGTTGATTTTCGCCAATCAACGGTTATGATTTTCGCAAATTAAACTCATTAATTATTTATTAATTCACAATAAATGATAACCGTTGATTGGAAGAAATCAACAGTATTAGATATGGTTATAAGAGATTGTAAAAAAAAAAAAAAAAAAAAAGGTTGTAAGTATAACCTTCCTCTTATTCTTAAAGGTAAACCAACGTTTTCAACATTAACTCTTAAAAATTTAATTCTGTCAATACTAATTCTTTTAAAATTAGTTTTACTAAAATTTAAATCAAATGGAAATATGTATTAACCAGTAATTGAGGAGAAGACTTAGAAAATTATCCAAAATATAGTACTGTTCGTTGTTGTTGGTTGATCGTTGAAGTTTTAACTAAGTTTGGTTTCATGTCCCTTTATATAAATTTATATTAGAAGTGATTTTACTTAAAATCACTAAATAAGATCAATTATTTTAAAATCACTTTTAAAATATTATTAGTAAAAGGTAAATTGATTTTTTATATTAATTCTTCAAATATAATTCTTTCAAATTCAATTTTTTAAAAATTAATCTATCCCTATATAACAAATTCGAGTCATCATTCTTGAGCCTGAAATAACAGTAGTCTCCTTCTCACATAACTACATGTCTTTCTCATTTGTGACACATGTTTTCAAAGCTTCTATATCAAATAACATTAATATTTTTCATCTTTAATTAGTTATTCATTTGAAAGTACTTTTTTACTTTTCTTAATTTTTTTAAACAATACTCAAATTTCTTCAATTGACATTAGACGTGATGGAATATTTACAAATCACCAATTAATCCACATTTTATCAATTAAACCAATTTTTGAGAATTTTAGTGAAAATTTTAAATGCCCGTATTTTGATATTTTAATTAATTTTTTATTATCAGGAAAATAATATTCTAAAATTAAACTGTTTTTTCCTTAAACTTTTTATATATTTCACATGTATTTTAAAATATTTATATAATGTGTCGAATAATTGTTAGTTTTATTAAAATTTAAATAAAACGAAACTAAATCTTAATCAATAACTGAAGATAATACTTGAAAATTTATCTTAAATATAATGTTGGTTGACCTTATAAGGGAACTAATCACATAGGTTGAGCCTAATCTAATTCGCAATATTTTTGGCAGAAGCTTGTTAATCCCAGAATCTTTGGCTTTCAAGCGGGATGGTAACTGATGCTCTCCGGCAAGTATACCGATCACACAAGTAATATAGAAAGTAAGTAGAGTATCGTCTCCACAGGGATTGTAAACCAAGTACTACAATAACCAGTCCCCTTAAGTTGGAAAACTCGGTTTGTTGTTTGGAAAAATTGTAAATTGATTTTTAGTAACAATAAGAAATAAAAGTAATGACTTGTTTTTTGAATTTTTATTTAAGAGAAATAAAACCGATAACAGTGAGAATTGATTTTAAAAATATGAGAAAAACATTGTAGCTAGAGCGCACTCACCTTATGATCCCCACTTCGTACTTTGGATTGATTCACAATACTTATTCATATAATTACTCGGATAAATTATTATCTAAGAATATTTATTAGTTAACCCTCAATTCCTTACAAGGTTAACCCTTTAATCTCCAATTGGAACCCCAACTCCTTGCAATGTTCCTCATGGTATTAAGCAATGAACGCAATAATTTAAGCATCCGCAATTAAATACACATCTATTCCTAGCATGTATACCAATTGTTATCCTACTCCCTTTCAAGATCAAAACCCCAATATTCCTATCTAGGGTTCTAACCCTCAAACTATTCTCAACTATCAGATTGATCAGTTCTAATAAAGAAAATAGAAAATACGCACAAGGTAGAGACAAAGATAATTATATAAATGAGTAAAACTAAATCAATCCATCGTAACAAGGGTTCACATAGGGCTCGTGACCCTAACTACAATAAAAGAAAACTAGTCAAGCATAATCATGGCTACAAATTCAATATTCGATAAAAGCATAAAATTAAAGAGAAGAGGAAGAAGAAGAACTGTGGAAGAATCCTCCTAAGCTCTGCCGTCGGCCTCCTTCTGAATGGAATAGGTCTGAATCCCTAATTCTGTCAAAAGGATCATATTTATAATCCTCTTTTCCTTCTTCCAAAAATACCCCCAGCACGGTATAATTTCCCGCAAACCGGCGCCAGTTGGCGCCGGTGTGGCGCTACTTCGCGCCGCGCTTCTGTCTCAAAATGAAAAACCGGAACCGAATGCTCGTGACTCGGCGCCAGTTGGCGCCACCTCCTTGCTTTTTGGGCGCCAATTGGCGCCAACTTCCTTCACTTTGGGCGCCTAGTGGCGCCACTTCCTTGTGCATTTGGGCGCCTGTCGGCGCCATGAAATGGTAATGAATGTGGCGCCAGTTGGCGCCACTTTGGTGCCACTGAGAGCCACTCAAAATTCTCCGTTGCAAAGTTCGTGATCTGGAGCGGGTGTGCGCCATTCTGGCGCTAGTTAGCGCCAATTCTCTGGCATTTGTACTATGCAACATGATGATGCCACATGGAACTTTTCTCTGTGTGGAGTCGCGTCAACAGACTTTTTATCATTTGTAATTTTCCCGCCTTTTACCTGTAAAAACACAATTAATAGGTGAGAAATATTATTGAAAAGAAAGAATCAATATAATTAGCAAATATGTATTTATAATTAGCAAATATGTATTTAAATTGCTCTCTTATGACTCAATTCTAATCAATTTTAACACAGAAAAACCACACTTGCCAGAGGCACATCAAATCATTCCCAGATTTAAACGTTGCTGTCCCCAGCAACGTACAAGACTCAATCCCGGAAATATTCAATTAATCCAATATGACAATCCATGGACACTCTCAGACACAATATGCTAAGCATGCCTGACTCAACATCATAAACTCCCAATAATGTCATCAGCTTCTTAAAGATGCAAGTCTACATTGATTACCCCTCACACAGATAATAATAATATTCACTCAACACTCAGTGTTTAAGGGTATCATGAGCACTCAATTACTCAAAGCTATAACACTACCATAAGCTTGATCATATTCTCAAAAATTCTTAAAAAAAGAATCAAACACATGCATCAATTGATCAAAAGGACTTCCCAGGTTGTAACTTGGCCGGGGTAACAGGTAGGAAAATGTGGATAGTAGCTCAAACAACAATGAGATTGAAAAACTAAATTTATTTCACTTTAACACATTCAACTCAATGGTTTTGCTCCACTCAGATTCCCACAGAATTTCGGGAATTAATTCCTATCAACCACTTTTTCTTTACATTCACCCTTTTTCTTTTCTTTTTCTTTTTTTCTTTTTTTTTTCTCCCTTTGTTTTAAGGGCACAGATGAAATTTTACCTCCCCTAATTACTTGACCTTTGTGGAGCTTACCTCAATTTCTTTGTTTTATTTTCAACACATCAGTAATTCAATCTCAATTAAGGTAAGTCACATGGATATGGGCTAAGCCATCAATCGGGAACAGGTCATTTATCAACAAATAAGTTCAGGCTCAAAGGGGCTAGCAAGGGAAAATTTCATACGGGTGGGCTATTTTGGCCATAAGCTAATAAGAACAAAATGTCTTTATCATATCAATCAATGCATGCATAACAGAGAAACAGATCAAGTTCTAGAGTATTACAACAGTGAGGCCTCTCAACAAAAATTTCAGTGTTTAGGCTCAAACCTCACAGTTATGGTATCAATGCAGACTCAAGAAAATTGACCTCAGACATTATCAGAATTTCACAATATTAATTCAGACAAACGAGCAATAATGCAATCCAATTATGCCTATGCAATGTCATGCCAGAAAGTCATACAATATATTCCAAGAATTCAGTCAAACACATTAACTATATAAGCACATTTTAAACCTGAGAATTGCTTGAAAAACATTTTCCAAATTATTTTTTTAAGGGTAAAAATAAAAAGCACACAAAAATAACTAACAAAATTGAATAAGAAAATTTAAAAGAGTTAGAATATCTCCCCTGATAGAAGAATTGTAGTTCTAAGGTGCAAGCCTACCATTCCCAGATTTAGAGAATTGTTGTCCTCAGCAATAATTAGACCACAAGAAGGAAGAAAAACCTGCACAATAGAACAAATAGTGGTATATAGAATAAACTATAATGCGCACATTAAAACATCAGAGAGAAATATACCAACACAAAGTAACTAAAAAAAAATACGAAACAGAAAAATAAACTAATATACAAGATCTCCATCAGCAAGGAGATATACTCAACCCTCCATGTCATCCCCCTCAGCAGCGTGGGATGACTCAGCAAATGGAGGATCTGGTGGTACTGGATGCCTTGGTGTATGAGACCACCATTCCCAAATTTGTTCCAAACCATGAAGCCATGTTAAAAACTCTTTGAAGCTTTGGTTTTTCTGAGAGATAGAGTCTCTGTGTCTCTTGTCAAACTTCAGCTCCCGGTGTCTCTTCCAACTCGTATTAAAGAGTTTTACCACTTCCTTTCTCAGTACCTTCTTCCGTATAGGATGACGCCTCCCTTGGGGTTTTCTCCCATGTTTGTCATCATCTTCATTGAGAATTTTGTTGGTATGGGAAAAGGGATCTTTATTTTTCAATTCAGTTTCCTCTTCCTTCAGTGCTTCAATCACCGCCTCTCCCTTCAAATCCACCTTCATGGCACCATCTTCCTTGCATCATCCGCTACACTTCGTTTTTCCTTTAAGACTTCAAGACTAAAACAATCGTCTTTGTGAGAAGACTGTTTTAGAGAATCAAAGACGTTGATGGTAACGGTCTCATCATTCATCCTTAGCTCAAGCTTTCCATTTTCAACATCAATCATGGCCCGAGCAGTGGCCAAGAAAGGTCTACCCAGCAAAAGAGGCATCTCAGCTCCCCCTTCCATGTCCAACACTACAAAATCAGCAGGAAAGATGAACTTGTCCACCTTTACAAGAACATCTTCAATAATACCACTAGGCTTCCTCAAAGACTTATCAGCAAGTTGAAGAGATGCCAAAGTGGGCTTCAACTTGGTGATCCCCAAGGATTTACAAACAGAAAGGGGCATCAAATTAATGCTAGCCCCAAGATCGCATAATGCTCTGCCAATTTTTGTGTCCCCGATTTCAATAGAAATTTTGAGACTCCCTGGATCACTGAGTTTGGGTGGGAACTTCTTCTGTATGATGGCACTACACTCCTCAGTGAGTGTTACAGTTTGGCATTCCTGCAGCTTATGTTTTTTTTGATAACAAGTCCTTCATGAACTTGGCATAATTGGGCAT
>NW_026896024.1:0-194527 GCF_033153095.1 Gastrolobium bilobum
CTACTATTGTTGCTTGTTCTGAAAATACTCATGATAGAAATATATTTGGAGTAGCATATAAAGGTGTCAAATATTAGTTACGTACATGCACTCTACCTGTTCGATGATTTGCCTGATAAGGAAGTACGATATGATGGTAAGGAATGCATATGTGCTTATCAAGCTAAAAATTGTGCAACCGGTAATCGATTGTCATGGTGATTTTTGTGTGAAAAATTTTCTTAAACAAATGTCTGCCATGCATTCGATTAAGGGATTGTTACAGTTTTTACTATCCGTGTATGCCTCTCATATTGAGCATATTACATATTACTTGTGTTGTTTTCATTGCCAAGACAGATCTAAAAATTGGGAGCATCACATTTTGTATCTGAGTTGGCCTGATCATGAGTGCACTAAATGCTAAATTAGGTAGTTTGAAAATATTCATGTAGATTACTTCATGATAGTTTGAAAATATTCATGTCAGCACTTCGATGCTTTAAGTCTGATTGATGATCATTGGAATTCAAAGTTTCCCTGTTTTTGTGTTACTTTTCAGCGCATCACATGAGGCTCAAGACAGGTTTTACAAATGGTTTGGCCCCAAGAAAATCATACCAGAAAGGCGAATCAGTTCCTTCCTAAATGATGATTGCCCAGTCAAACGAACAGTCAAGACAGAGAGGAGAAAATGGGGGAAGTTAGTGGATTTGCTGCACCAAGCTCCAGCACAATTCTGAAAGAATTTTGTGCCAATGCTGACCAAGAGACAGTAGATGAAACTAGGAAGAGCTGGGTGAGAGGACATGAGATCTCTTTTTCCTCTGACGCAATAGAGCAATTCCTGGGGACCACATATGACCGTAGCAAGCCATGCCACTCTATACGGACATTTAATAGATTGCAACCTACGGCTGAAAAAGATTTGTACTGGGAAGACATGCCTGAAATTGCAGAGAGAGTCCGAGCTGCTATCACTCATCCTCATTCTACGTGGAAATCAAAGGGTGGGCAGCCACACGTGCCAGAAAAGTTAAAAAGGGAGGATCTAAATCCAGAAGCAATGTTTTGGCACACTTTCATAAATTCCTCAATCATTGCATCTACTAATTTAAGTGATGTCAATGTTGAGAGAGCAGTGCTGTTATATACCCTTATGGGTACAGAAAATCTCCATATTGCTGATACTTTGTCTGACAGAATAGTATACATCATAACTCAGAAGAAGGCCGAGATCCACCTTGCTCACAGTTCTTTGATACAGAAGCTCTGTCAAGCGGCTGGAGTGGAGATTCCTGATGATGAGCCCTATGATGTGCAGGTTAAAACAGACCTCACACAGACAAATTTTGCTACTATGAGCGCAGAATCTAGTCGGAATGCTCTTTGGAAGGCAGCCCGTGCAGCAGGTGGAGCACCTCCAGCATCACCACCTGCACCTGAGCATGATGCAGAGCCCGTAGCTGCACCTCCTGCAGATTCCCTTATGGTTCAGATACAAGAGATGAGGATCGAGCAGAGGTACCTGAGGGAGATGATGGAGAGGCTATGCAGTGATCGCGGGATTGACACTGCGTGTTTCAGACCACAGTTTCAACCACCTCCATCTCCAGCAGCGGCAGCATCACAGGTCGTTCCGGATGATGTTGTTGCTGATGATGAGGATGATGACGCTGCTATGGAGGACTACTGATGATTATGCACTTCATTACTTTCCGACTAGTATAGTTGTTGCTGAGGACAGCAACATTCTAATCTGGGAATTGTCGCATGGCATGTTGTATGCGAGACCTGTTAAGAACTACACCACGGAAAGAACGGTCTAAACAGAAAATTTTCTAAAAAGGGGAGATATTTTAACCTTCAATTGTTATTTTTATTTGCTGTTTTGAGTTAGATTCAATCTTTATTTTCAAAAAAAAAAAGTTTAGATTATTCCTAAACAAGCAGTTCCAGAATGCTCTGAGCTTACTCAGTAAGTAATTAGATTGAGTTGGATGAAGCATTATAACTGTGAGCAATTACTTGTTTTAATCTGAGAATGATGACTACTCGTTTTTATAACTGTTTTGCTAAAATGTTTGATAATGCTTGATGTGAAACAATGAATCGAGATTCTAGTTTGGATTTTAACTGTGAGGATTTGAGCCTAAACAGAATTTTATTTCAGAGAGGCCTCACTGTAGTAGATTCTAGAACTTGAACTGTTTCTTTGGCTTGTCATGCATAACTAAAATGATAAGGGCATTTTTATTCTTATTAACTTAGAGCCAAATAGCCTACCCATAAGAATTTCCATTGTTAAGCCCCTTTGAGCCTTAAACCAGTTCATTTCAACCTGATAAAAAAATTACTTAATCTTGTTCCTCTTGACACACCTTGAGAGATTGAATGCTGAACAAAAGAAGAAAAATCAAAGTACTTCTCAAAAGGAAAAGTTAAGTAGTTAAACAAGGAAAGGAAAAGGTAGCAAATAAAGGAAAAGAATCCCAAGTTTGTAAAATGAGGCATAATGAAGAAGAGAAGGAAGTATTGTTAAAATCAGTATTTCAATCTTTCCAATAAAGCTTCCGACCAAATGATTCTCACCCCCAAACCAGGCCAAGTTACAACCTATCAAAGACCTTTTGATCAGTCTGTGCATGACAAATGGATTCCTCATTCTTAGGAATTGAGAATAAGTTCAAGCCTATGGAATTGCTGCTACACTGATGAAATAAGTGTGAAACCCTCAAACACTGAGCGTGATGAGAGTATATTTATAACTGATGAGGAATATTCATGCTGGAGTTTTAATTCTTGACATAACTGAAAAGCATTGTTGGGAGTTTTTAACAAAGAGTTATACATGCATAGCAGTCTGAATTCTTAAGATGTTGTGTTCCATGTTTTCACTGAATTATTCTTTGCTGATAACTTGAATATATTACATTGCTGAGGACAGCAAAGTTCTAATCTGGGAATTGTTTGATATGCGCCTAGCATATAAGGAAATCTGAACCAAAAAGAGAAAGAATGTTGATAAAATCTTGAGAAAAAGAGCAAGAATCACTGTTAATTTGTCAGAATCTTAATCAAGGATTGAATACTGATTTTATGCTAATTTTGTAGGAAAAAGCAAACAAACTGGAGCAAAACGAGGATTTTGCAAAATCAAAATCCACGCTCAAAGCGTGGATCTCACGCTGGCAGCGTGGAAGAAATTTTTCAGACAGAAGCGTTCACGCTTGAAGCGTGAAGTTGACGCTGAGAGCGTCAGTTTGCGAATTCTCAGACCCCGTGTTTTGCAACGGGGCAATTTTGGAAAAGAAAAAGGTTTAAAAATCAAGTTTTTGATTCAGCAATGAGATCTCTATCCAAGTTAGAGATAAGATTAGATGATTTGTGGTAAGATTGAATCAAGATTTGAAATTCTAATTTATCAATCAAATCTCCAAGGTTGTTACATGAAAAAAGGAAACAAAGTTTAAATCAAATACAAACTCTTGGATGGGCTCAATGCCGGTGGTTATAAATAAGGAGATTGGGAGCACAACCAAGGAACCAATTCACAACTCAGAGCAAGCAGTAGAGGACTGAAGATCAAGAATTCTTCTCCATTCTTTCTAATAATTATAGTTTTTATGCTTTCTTTTGAATATTTGTTTATGTCGGATATGACTATGTCTGGCTAAGTTCTTTTATTGTAGTTAGGGTCACAACCCTATGTGAACCCTTGTTATGACGGATTGATTTAAATTATTGTACTCGTTTACATAAATTTCTTTATCTTATCTTGTGAGTATTTGATATTTTCTTTATTAAACCTGATCAATTTGATAGTTGAAAATAGTTTGAGGGTTAGAACCTTAAATAGGGATATTGGGGTTTCTGATCTCGAAAGGAGATAAGATAACTATTGGTATGCATACTAGGGATAGATGTCTATTTAATTGCAGATGTTGGAATTATTGTGTTCATTGCTTAATTCTCATGAGGGGTTACTAAGGGATTAGGATTCTAAGTGAGGTTAAAGGGTTAAGTTACCAAGGGATTGGGATTTAACTATTAATATATTGAGATCATAATTATCTGAGAAATTATATAAATAAGTATTTTGTATCAATCCAAAGTAATAAGTGGGGAACATAGGGAGAGTGTTCTCTAACTGCAATTCTTTCTCATATTTTCAAAACCAACTCCATTATTATTCTTCTTTTCATTCTTCAAAATACAAAAACTCAAAAATAAGTCTTTACTTTTATGGTTACTAAGATTCAATTTA
The DNA here is from genome assembly GCF_033153095.1 of Gastrolobium bilobum. Taxonomy (NCBI): domain Eukaryota; kingdom Viridiplantae; phylum Streptophyta; class Magnoliopsida; order Fabales; family Fabaceae; genus Gastrolobium; species Gastrolobium bilobum. The sequence goes on from NW_026896024.1 coordinate 4,247, forward strand.
ATTTTCCCAACAAAAGATCAAGTTTTTCAACTTAGAGTGACTGATTATTTTAGTACTTGGTTTTCAATCCCTGAGGAGACGATCTTTCTTACTACTTTACTACTTATGCGAAACGGTATACTTGCCGGATAGCATCAGACTCCTCTTTCGAGGTTGAGACCTCGAAGAAACGACGTCTTGATGTTGTAGCTGGTGGCAATTCTGCGATGAGCGAGGGGGTGATTCCAGCCGAGGCTTCTGCTCCTCGTTTCACTCCTCTGTTATCTCCATCTCCACCTTCACCTCCTCTCAATGTTCCTCAAGGGGACATGGTTGTATTGGAACTTGGGGAATTGTGGAAAGTCGGAGTTGCAGATCGACTTAGAGTATAACGCCTCACATTTCTAAATCATATATTAATATATTAAATGAGGATTAAAGGGAAGGATTAGTGAAAGTCCTGGAAATTAGGCTAAAATACAAAGAAAGGGTAAAACTGTAATTAGCTAAACACGCAACCCTAGGAAGGTAAAATTGAGTAGAAGGTCTCAAATGATGAAAATATCCCTGGAAATGGATTCAGACCGAAAAATTGAGTGGTTAGGCAAGATTCGGAAAATTCAGTGAATAATATTTTTACCGGGTAAAAATACTGCGGTACAGTTGCACCGTAAAACGTGCTGATTGAGTTTTGAACTCTAGATTTTGAATACAAGTTATAAATGGTGTATAGGACTAGGAAATATGATTTCTGATGAAAATTGACAAAAATTAGTAAGTTTGGGGAAGCGTGCCTACGACGCGCGTAACAGCTTAAAACTGAAGTTTTTCTGAACGACCGGAAAACTCAGGATTCATCTGATCAAGGGTAATTAAAGGACAATGGTTAATATTAAAAATTAGAGTTTCTAAATAGGTTATGAATTTTATGGACGTTTAGTGAATTAAGCGAGAGTTTTAAATTAGTTTGAAATCGCGTGAGGTGGCGGTGGAGCCCACCCCACTTAAGTCACTTAAGGCCACTTGTCATGGCACTATTCATCATCACTCTCCTTTCCCTTCTCTCTCCAAAACCCGCGCCAGCCCCCTTTGGTCCATTTTCGTTTTTGATTCTTTCCCTCCTAACTTCATCAAATCTCAACCAAATCAAGTGATTTTTGTCTTGAAATTTGTTGGAAACCACCTCCCATACCCATTGGTAGTAGTCTTGAGCCATAAAAACCACTATATCTTGAGCAAATCCCCCCAAACCCGCGGCCTTTTGGCTTAGATTTGCATTCTTGGTTGATTGGAGCTCCAATGGTTTAGTATGTCTTGGAGGAGTCTTAGACCAAACTATTGAGTAAGTTTCATCACTTTACATTGATTGGATTGGTTCATTGAAATTCATGAAACCTAGAGTGATTTTGCATGAATTGATGTATTTAGAGAGCTCAAATGGAAAATGTGTATTAGATAAATCTGTCTTAGAATGATGTGTTGGAGCTATAAATGCAATAAAAATTATTGAGAAAATGTGCTCATAACTTAGGAAAATTTGGATGAAATGTCATGACTTTGTGTTGGAGATTGTTGTTAGGATTGTGTAATTGGATTGTTGTATGTTTATATGATTTGATAATAGGATTGTATGATGTGTGAAGTAGTTGAATTGGATGGAATAATCCTTGATATATGGCTTGGTGCAATTCGGCCATAATGGGTAGAATGGGGAATGTGATGTTGTGGAATTGTATGATTGGTATAATGTGTTGTTAAATGGTAATTAGAAGGGTTGTGTGATGGTTGGAAGCTTGGAAAATTAATGGAAAAATATTGGATGGTGTTGGATTATGTATTGAACCTAGAGCAAATTAATTGGCAAAATGATGTTTGAATGATGTAGGATGCAAATTGGCACCTAAAATGACACTGGGGTAACCTTGGGATGCTTAAGAAAAATGAAAATAAAATAAAGAAAAATATTTTATAATTTTGCACTACAATGGCCGAACCTACCATGGTGTAGGGGAGGAATTTGACGTTTTTGAATTTTGATGGAATTACCGTGTGTTGATGATCTATACATAGTCATTGTAGGTTGCCATACGTGGATTTGAACCCCGAACCGTGAGCTCGGTGGGTTTCCCTTGGTCTCAGACCAAGAGGGATTGTGGTGAGTATTTTGGAACCATGATTGTTGAATTAATAACTTGCATGTGGTTGAATGAATGGAAATTAATTGGGAATGTCCTTTGTGTAGGCATTTCTGCTGTGTAACTAGCTCGGAAAATATATTGCATTGGAGCTACGGGGAAAGGATTATACAAGTAACCTCTTGGTACTGGGGTTTGATCCCCTTGTGTGTTCCACCATTCCCGTTGAGGGTAATGGTAGGAAGTGTATGTAAATAATATAGGATAACATGTTCATGCATATTGTATGTGTGTTGGTACATAGGATGTACCGTGTCTCTGGCCAGTAGACGGTTTGCCTTCGGGCGTTACGGACTTCCACTGGATAGGTCTCCGTGAGGGAGTTTCAGTTAACCTGGGGTCGTGGTGTGTGATCCGGATAGGAGCACACTAGGAAGTCTCGGGTGGATATGGATGGATGGTGCCTTGGTTTGATGTTCTGGGAATATGCCTTGGTTTGAAACCCGTAGGCTTATATGCCGAGCCAATAGGCTAGACGTTGCGTGGTTTTGGCAGTGACAATTCTAGCTTCGTTGTATTTTGTATCCCTATGCTCCCCCTAATTCACTAAATTCCTTGTTTTATCCCGTTTTCAGATGTTATGTTATTTATATGCATCGAAGTGAGCCATTGGGCGGAGTATTCTTCAGAACCTCTGGGTTACTGAGATATATTCGTATATCTCACCCCGCTTTGGGGGTTTTATTTCAGGAGGTAGCAGTGGAGTTGGAGCGGCGGGCAAGAAGCCCGTAGGCTGAGCTGGAGGATTTATATTTATTTTGCATTTTGGTGGCCATTGGGTCTAGACTAGACTTAGGGCATGAACATTGCATATGGATGTAGGATGAAGTATATTGTCATATTTGTTCATGCCATCTTTTGCCTAAGTCTAGTTGCATATGTATTATCTTCATTTTGGAGGTTTGTTTATTATGTTGTATTTGGAGAATTCATGGCTTATTATGTAAATTGGAGGATTGTAATTATTACCTTTGGACCTTGTGTAATATTGAAGCATATGTAATATGATGAAAGGGCAATATGCCTATTTTAGGATTATGATTATGTGTATTTTTAGAAAATGCATACAAATAGATCTTGATGATTAAAATATGTTAAGTTTTAATAAAGTAAGAAATGTGATATGAATTGAGTAATTGGATATAAACTGTGTGGGTTGTAAAAGCACCAAGGCATTGCTGGTCCTTGTGTGCCACGCAATGATTATTAGGTACAAATTGAGGTCATAGAACACTTTTGCAAACTTGGGGATTATTGGAAAAACAAAGGAAACTCTGGCAAATTTTTTAGAAATTGGTAGAATTTAGGCGAACTTTGGGAGAGCATATCTCCCTTCATAGAGGTCTGATAGGGATGTTCCATACTCCTTTTTGAAGCTTGAGATGTCCTCTATATTTTGGTAAATTTTGGGATTTTTCTGGGTTGGGCGTCGGCTTATAGGAGGCAGAGAACACAGACTACCCTGTTGGCCCCTGCACATGGGGCTGATCTGGACCGAGTTTGGGAAAATTATTCCCACTTATTTTCTTGGTCGAATTAGGTGTATAATATGTCAAATTGAATCTGGAGGTGTCTAGTTTGTTGTATAAAAATTTGAGAGCAATTGATTGAGTGGATTTTCCAGAATAATTGATTGAGTGAAGGCTGTTTGGAGCTGTTTTGGGGTTGGCTGACAAATTTGCTTGTCCAACTTCAAACGGAGATATCCGGAGCAAACGAGAACTTTATGACTCATGTGATAGCTTCCTAGAAAGGTAATTAAGTCTAGAATAACATACTAAAAGATGAGAGGCTTGTAGAATGCGGTTTGTCTGCAGAAAACTGAAGACCGAACCATGTTCGGGTAGGTAAAAACGTAAAAGTGAGATTTTAGCTAAGTGGGTTTATGGGAACCCCTTAGTGACTTGAGAGATGTAATATACGTTATAAAAGTAGTTTAAATAATTACTCCGCAAAGATTTTACAGTTACGGTCATAGCTTTTATTTATTACGCTTTTTATTATTTTAAATGCTCGCATAATAAACGGAAAAAGTTTACTCGCATTTTTATAATGAATTGTTGTGATTGTAACTGCGTTTAATATCATAATTAATGTTAACAATACCGGTGTACAACAGGCTATTTCATAGAGCTGCTCTGAAGCCCCCTCAACAACTTATGGGCGGTTCGCCATTGACTTCTGACCTGAGGTCTATACTAGCTCGGCTGGAGGAGGATGCTTTGAAGGCGGCTTCCTTGCTCCAATCCTTTCAAGACCTTCATCAAAGGCCCGACCTGTCAACTACTTTCAACTCTTCTCTCACCATTAAGGTGGAAGAGCTTTTTGGGAAACATGATGAGCTCAGCAAAACTAAGTCCGAGCTGGAGATGAAGGTTAAGGAATTATCTTCCGAGCTGGCTAAAGTGAAGAAGGCTTTGGAATTGGCCAGGGTTGAAGAAGACGATTTAAGAGTAGAGAAGGAGGCCCTCTCTGGATCTTTGACTGACAAAGATGTTCAGATCCAAAAATTGCAAGCCGACTTTGATGAGGCTCGAGCTATGATCGTGAATGTCGCCACTGACTCCTTTGCCAATGTCATTGCTCAAGCCCAGGTTCTGAACCCTGGCCTCATCACGGAAGGGATGGATGTTTCGTATGGCGTGAAGGACAACTTCATCATTCTTGGAACTCCAGGTTCCAAATCTCCTGAGGAGGAGGAAGCCGAAGCCGAAGCCGAGTGAAAGGGTCGGTATGCTGACTTTTATGATGTACTTGTTATTTTGCGGGTGCGACCCCCATTTTAAATTTGTATGAACATCTTTGCCGTTTTTAATTCGGCCTTTTGACTTGCAATTTATTGTCATCTATATTTCCGTGATCATTGCTTTGATTTACTATCCGTTTAATCGTATCTTGGGGTCCAATTCAGATCTCGTTTTATCGTACTTTGACTTATAATGTGCCGAGTTACAAAATCGTTTCGATCAATCTAGGATAAGTTTTGTTCATCAACAAAAGTATTCCTTTTTAGATCGTTAAGCTCGAAGGCTTGTATTATTTGGATAGAAATCGATATGCATAAAGGTTTGAGGTCAAATCTCGTATTATTTGCATTTAACTGAGATCTGTTTACATGACTGATCTTGGAAGCTCGTCTTATTTGCTTATAAATAAATCTACCTACTGACTGAGCTTAGAAGATCGTCTTATTTACGTAAAAATAAAGTATATCTAGTGACTAAGCTTATAAGCTCGTCTTATTTGCATAGAATTAAAATCTATTCACAATTTCTTGGAAGTCAGACTTCGGGCCTAGCTGTAGTAAGCCTTGAGCTTGTCCGCGTTTCAAGTTCTTTTGACAGGCTTCTTAGAAATGGTTTCCAATGTATAGGCTCCTCTTCCCAGGTTTTCTTTAACTCTGTAGGGGCCTTCCCAATTTGCGGCGAGCTTCCCATCTTTGACATTTTTGTTGCCGATGTCCGCTCTCCTTAGGAACAAATCGTCGTTCTGGAATGACCGAGGTCTAACCTTCTTATTGAACCTAGTCATCACTAGGCGTTTTGCCATCATATTTTTATATCTGGCATTCTCCCTACTTTCATCCATTAGGTCGAGCTCTACAGCCAATGCCTCGTTGTTCTGGTCTTCAGTTCCTTACAGTCTTTGCACCCTCCTCCAGGATGGCTCTATGATCTCTACTGGGATCGTAGTCTCACATCCATATGTCAGCTTGAAGGGAGTTTCCTCTGTAGCGAATTGGGAACTCGTTCTGTATCCCCATAGGACGAGATGTAATTGTTGTACCCAATTTTCTTTAGCATCAAATAACCTTTTCTTAAGGCATTTGATGATCACCTTATTAGCTGACTCAGCTTGTCCGTTTGTCTGAGGGTGCTCCACTGATGCGAACCGATGTTTAATTTTGAAGTCATCCATTAACTCTTGGAACTTCTTATCAGCGAACTGTGTTCTATTGTCAGTGATGATCTCGGCTGGAATTCCAAATCGGCTTATCAGGTTTCTTTCAAAGAATCTCTGAATCCTGGCCGAGGTTATGGTGGTGAGTGGTCCAACCTTAATCCATTTGGTGAAGTAGTCTACTGCTACTATCAACCATTTGAGCTGTCCTTTAGCCGCAGTAAAGGGCCCTAACAGGTCCATCCCCCACTTATAGAATGGCCAAGGTGCCGTGATGGTTTTCAGCTCCTCAGGAGGTGCATGGATGATGAGTGCATGCTTTTGACATTGTTTGCATCTTTTGACATGCTTCTTCGCATCCGCTTCCATAGTAGGCCAGTAATATCCTGCCCTGAGTGCTTTTCTGGCTAGAGATTTTCCTCCCATGTGATGCTCATTAATGCCTTCATGGATCTCGGTCAAGGCGTATTCAGCCTCATTTTGATTCAGGCATTTAAGCATAGGTGTATAGAAACCCTTTTTCTATAGCTGCCCTTCTACAATGGTCTAATAACCCGAGTTCCTCACTAATTTTCTGGCTTCTTGGACCTCGTCGGGAATAATTCCTTTCTCTAGGTAGGCTACTATTTGCCTTCTCCAGTCCTCATTCTCAGTTGTGACCATCACACAAGTAGGCTCTGGGATGCTCTGCTGTATCACCGTTCGATGATTTCCGAGCAGACGAGCTTTGACAGGATGTCCGCCCTGCTATTCTCGTTTCGGGGTATGTACTGGATCACCACCTCTTCGAATTCGGCCAATAGTTTCTTAACTTGCTGGAGATATTTCATCATGAGGGGCCCCTGGCTTGATACTTCCCTTCAACTTGTGAGGTTACCAACTGCGAGTCATTGAGGATTTTTATCCTTCTTGTTTCGTGCTCCTTTGCCTGTACAATTCTTGCGATGAAAGCGTCGTATTCGGCTTGGTTATTTGAAGTCGAAAATGCAAGGTGGAGTGAGTGTTCAATAGACACTCCATCCGAACTTTCTATTATCACTCTGGCTCCGCTTCCCTTAGGGTTTGAGGACCCGTCGACGTATATTGTCCGGAGGTCCTCATTCTCTTTTTCTTTTCCTTTTCCTTCGAAGGAAGTAAGTTCCAACACGAAGTCGGCCAGTGCCTGAGACTTAATTGCTTGCCGAGGTTCATACGATATATGAGGTAGGATCCTTTGACACCGGTGACAAATTTTAAAATTTGACACCAAATCCTAACCGTTGATTTCCGCCAATCAACGATTATTATTTATTGAGAATCAAACTTATTAATTAATATTAATTCCCAATAAATGATAACCGTTGATTGGCAAAAATCAACGGTTAGGATTTGTTGTCAAATTTAAAGTTTGACATCTCATCTGAGAGCCATTAGATAAAAAAAGATCAACGACTCTGATTTGTAAGCATGTGACACCTCATCTTTTTTAATCTAACGACTTTCAGATGAGGTGTCAAACTTTAAATTTGACACCGATATCAAAGTATCCTACCCCATATATATATATATATATATATATATATATATATATATATATATATATATATATATATATATATAAAGTTAAATGCATGCTCTAATTTGACCATATTGACTTAGTTTAATGTGCTTATCATTAAAATAGAGACTACACTCATTATTGACTTTATGCATTCCTAAAATAAGATTTTTAGATATTTATTATAATCCTGATTTTACTTTCTTGCACCAGCATAACTCACAGCTCACGTATAAGTTAGTGTACTTGCCTCTAACACAATGAGGCCCACTAAAACAAAACAATAATCACTTATTCTCTAACTCATTATTGGAGAACCTTTTACACCTATAAATACTCATCTTCAACTATTAAAGAGATACCTTAATACGCTATTAAGGGTCTGTTTGGTCTGATGTATAATGCTTGATAGTATAAACTTATACTATACGTTATGATATTTTTAGTTGTTTGGTGTGACTATTGTATAGTATAAGCTTATACAGCAGAACTCTTTAATACATCAAAATAATGTATAACTTAGGGCCTGTTTGGTATGACGTATAAGGCATGATAGTATAAGCTTATACTATACGTTATGACATTTTCAGTTGTTTGGTGTGACCATCGTATAGTATAAGCTTATACAACATAATCTCTTAATACATCAAAACGATGTATAACTTAATCCGGCCTAAGGGTGAGGGATAAGGCCTGATAAGAGATTGATGTATTAACATCGTTGACCAATGTAATTCTCAAAAGTTAATATATTATTTTAATATTAATCTATTAAAATAAAAATTAAATTTTTAATATATTAATTTTTAAAATATTGAATATATTTTTTTTTATAAAAATTAATTTATATTTTGGACACACTGATCAATAAATTTTTATAAAAATTAATATCATATGACATTTTTTGAAGAATTATATAAATTCTTTATTAAATGATATTTTTGTTAAAAATATTTATTTTTATCATATATAGTATTATACAGTGCATTATCAAATACTATATGATATTATCTTATACAATATATTATTTTATACAATACCATGTCAAACGCTGGATAATATTAAAATTCAATCAGATCTTATACAATCAGACCTTATACTATCAGGCATTATACTATCAGGTCTTATACTATCAGATTTTATCCTATACTATCAGGCCTAAGAGGGTGAGATTAGGCCTGATAATGGGTTAATGTATTAATATTGCTTACAAATACAATTATCAAGAACTAACATATCATTTCAATATTAATATATTAAAATAATTTTTTTAATTATTAATTTTTAAAATATTGGAGGATATTATCTTATACAATACCATACCAAACGTTGGATAATATTAAAATTTAATCAGATCTTATAGTATCAGACCTTATCCTATAGTATGCATCAAACATGCTCATAGATAATTGTTACTTAATATAGAGCTATCTTGCCGATAGACATTATCCTTTTGTACTCTTAACCTTTGCTTGCTTGAGACTATACTCATTATGACTTTCCGCTAAACTTTGGTATGTAATAGCGTCTCTTTAATCAGTGTTACGTTGAGGCACTACGGGGTTCTTTCGTAGAGGAGAATTTTTTTTTTGTCTGAAAATCTCAATTTTTAAAATTATGATTTTTACATTAAGTTTACGATAATATCCAAAAATTTAAAATTTAAAAAAATTCAGTTTCCTGAAAATCCTGAAAAAAACCCTCGTACCAAACCCCCCTACATTCTTTTGAGAGAAACAATCTTAATCTCACAAAACAATCAGTTAGGGTAGTTAGCTCCTTATAATTTAAAAATTTATAATTTTCTTATATTTTCATAACTTGTAATTATGTCCTTGCTAATAAAATAATTTTAGGAATTTATTACTAATTCCAACAATAGAACTTCATTTTGAAAAAAATGAGTCATAAAGATTCAGTTATATTTTTTTTTGACGATTTATAGTTTAAAAAATTATGACGAGTTATTGAATTTAGCTTATTGTTATGTAGAAAAAAGTATTTTGTATTTTAAAAAAAAATTTAAATTCATTTGTAGGTCGTTAGCTCCTTATGATTTAAAATTTTATAATTTATTTCTTATAATTTCGTAAATTCCTAATTATGTCCTTGTTAATAAAATATTCTTAGGAATTTATTACTAACTCAAATAATATAACTTCATCAAGAAAATAATAATAATAAAGATTCAAATAATATTTTTTTTGACAATTTATAATTTGTACAATTATGACGAGTTATTAAATTTAGCTTATTGTTAAAAGTTTTAAATAATAATCTCATAACTCTAAACTTTCAAAATATAAAAAAATAATTAAAGATTTTCTAGAAGTTTAATATTTTTTTTTTGCCAGAAGTTTAATTTAATTCAATTTATTGGCGTTTAGATTCTCATTCACAATCTCAGCAACACTTTTTTTTTTTTTTTTGTTTCTCTGCGTTCAGAAACCCTAATGATCAGAAGATTTCGGGCGGTTTCTTTCGAGTAAGTTTAGCGCCACTTTAATCGAAGCTAATAAGTTATCTGTCAAGTTCTCAGATCTTAGGAACACTATGTTGATTGGTTCTGCTACTGCATTTTACTATGCTTATGAACATTTTCGTGATGAACTTTTGTGTATACGGTACACCTGCTGATCAAGACAACCGCCAAAACCCTTAATTCCTAAATCCGTGCCAAGCGGCGAGCTTCATTCTTTCGCCGCCAGCGATGGGCTTCTTCGACCTTAACATACAGTACCCAGAATCCTCACCCGCCAACAAGGTCACCATCGAAAGCAATCGTACGAAGCTAGCCGTTAAGGCTATGGAGTTAGGTTACACCGGAATCGCTTATAACCGCACGATGAAGGGCGTTATGTCGGATCACAACCGTTGCTCCATCTCTCCCCTTACCCTCTCCTCTCTCCTCAAGGTCGTTCCCTTTCTTTCATTGTCCGCAAACCTCCACCGTAACCTCCTCGGAATCCCGTTATCCACTCCGTTCCGTCAGTACACGCGCCTCACTGTTTGCGTTGATAACCCCTCGCAGGCTCAAGCACTCAATTCTGGTAACCCGATTTTGAAGACCTACGATTTGGTGGCTGTGAAGCCTTTGAGTCAGATTGCATTTGATCTGGCATGTGAGAGAATGGAGGTTCGTTAAGTTTCTTATATGATGTTCATTGATTAAAGTTCAATTTTATATATGTTTTAAATGCTCATGGTGAGAATAATTGCAGGTAGATATTATTTCGATTGATTTTTCAACGAAGTTGTCATTTAGATTGAAGCAGCCCATGGTTAAAGCAGCTATTAAGGTTTGCTCTTCAGTCTTGACTTTTAAATGTTCTAAAAATTAAATAAAAAAGGAACTAAATATTAACATGTGGATTATTGACATACAGCGCGGGGTTTGTTTTGAAGTCACATACTCGGGTCTTGTTGCTGATATTCAAATCAGGAGACAGTTAATTTCCAGTGCTAAGGTAATAGCTACTTCCCTACAGTGAAAGATTTTTTTTTTGTTACTTTGTTGTTTACCTTACTTTCCATGATTGCACTTTTTTTTTTTGTATTGTTGCCAAGTTATGTACGGATTGCTTTTACTGAATTTTGTGGTACCAGTTTACTAGACTTACTCTCACACTCTCAAGCATGATATTGTTAGTTAAACTAGAGGATGTGAATGAGAGGTTTGCCATCTCGTGTCTTGGTAGACTTACTCACCAAGTGGCCCTTCATATGCAAATAAGACAAGAAGTTTTATTACAATGCACATATAGAATGAGCCCATTTCCAATAGGGGTATATCATATGTTAAGCTCACATAGCAGAATTGTAGAAGAATTAAATATCTTAACCTCCAACACCACTTGTACGATGCGTCTTTATTTTTAGTGCAATGTGCCTCTATTTATATGGTTATCATTATGATTAAGGTGAGTTGGTGACCATAACTTCTGCGTTTTGGAGTGTTATTGGTTGTAAAAGTTTTGTGGAATAATATGCCTCTGCATTTTTTATTGCCAGTCAAGAAAGATTTTGTATTTTGAATTGAATTTGTTTACTTTATAGGGTGCCTATTGGTGAAGGGGATATGTGTAGGATGCACCTTCTGTATTTATAAGCAGAGACTCAGCATAGGCTGATTAGCAATTGTGTAAGATTAAGTATGAACCTGTAAAGCATATCTAGATCTAGACAAACCTGTGCTAGGTTCTGTATGTTATTGAATCTGCATATGCTTAAATTAATAACTATAGTTGATGGTGTTAAGTTTGTTAGAATACATGAAAAATATCTCATGGTATTTAAATTATATATTAAGAGTAATTTAGAGCATCTTAATTATTTCTTAGGATTGGATTCCATTTATCTCACAATTTGTTTCCTTAATTAATTAAGATTCAGAGTTTTCTATTAGTATAAATAGAGATTAGTGCCTTGTCTTTTGTATCACATCATAAGATTCATAACACATCCCCACATCAATATCAACTTCAGAGTATTAGATCTTCATTCTCTCCTTTTCCTCCCTCTATACCTAAAATCCTATAATTTCATCAAAGCTAAAAGCAAGTATGAATGTGTCAAGAGCTAATGGGAGGTAAAGAGATTCATTGTGGATGGAAAGGAACTGATTAGTTCCTGTCGATACTGTTTAAACAATATAAAAAACCTGAAATCATAAGATCTTTCCACAAAGAATTTGTTTTGGTTCACTTTACCTTTTCTGAAACTATTCTCATTACTCTGTTTCTGGGTTCTACTTTCCTAATAGAGATGGATCTTATGATCCTCATTTCTATCGTTAGACCCTCCTTTGATTATAGGCAAGATACATGATTTTGACAATTACAGCACACTATTCAGACATGCACAAACTTACATATTGGTTAAACATGTAGTTGTTGATGGATTGGACACGGGGACAAAACATTGTATTTTCAAGTGGTGCTCCTTCAGTGAATGAACTTAGAGGGCCTTGTGATGTTGCAAACTTGTTGTCATTATTGGGGCTCTCCAAGGAGCGAGCTAAAGCAGCTATTTCTAAAAACTGTAGGTATGGAACTTGCTAAAATCCTTTATTGTGTTTGGTTTTTCGGGGCCAATGTTTGAGATGTCTTGAATATCATTCCGAATGGTTTACAGGATTCTTTTAGCCAATTCTTTAAGGAAAAAGCGATTTTACAAAGAGGCAATAAGAGTAGAAGTTTTATCATCAGATGCATCTCATTCTAAGGAAGCCTGGCATCAAGAGCTACTAAAGTGGGATGCTATCTCCAGTGGTGAAGGTGATATCCTGTTGGATGACATGACAAAAACCTTTTCAGCGTCCGGTAAAGCATCAAAAACTGCAAAAGCCATTGACTTTGTTTCAGTGATTGACAGCCTTCCGTCTCATGGTTTTCAAGTCAAGGATTCCTTATCTGCAAATAATGCTTTCCCTGTTTTCCCAGATAATAAGGTAAACTTCCTGCCTGTTGTGGAAAAAGTAAATCAGTCAACACCTGTAGCTAAGAACTTAACCAAGCAGTGCAACAGGCTTGATATTTGTCCTGAGAAAGATAAAAGTTCATTATCTGGTGCTATAGCAACACATCGCACTGTGAGCTGTGACAATTTTTTTGAGAACAATATACATAGTGGAACTACTGAAGCTTACAATTATAAGGAGATAGACACTCCGACAATGGCCACAAAGTTAGAACTAAATTTTTTTACTTGTTCAGATATTGATTGCGCCCCTATTGAAGTGAAATCACTTGATTCACAATCAAACTTGTGCATCTCAGGTAATGCATTGGATACTGTAAAACCCCATGAGTCTGAGAAACTACAAAGATCTTCAGAAGATGCCAAACTAGATGGTAGGCATAATATTGATCATAAAGTAGAAATCTTCACGCCATCTGTGGAGATTACTTTTCCTGCCCTTGTACATGATAAACATAATAATGAGAAAAGATCTGATGTCAATTTAAATGCACAAATTGGCAAGACGCTTGAAGCTTTGCCAAAGGAAAATTTAAAAATTGCAGAGCCTGCAGTCTTGGAGAAAAACACACCTATTTTGGAAACTTCAATGGAGGATGAACAATTTGACAAACGGGAAGCTGATACAGTTGAACTTGGCAAAGGAAGCTTCGCCAAAGAGCATGAAGCTTTGCCAATGGATGATTTAAAAATTTCAAATCATACAGTCTTGGAGATAAACACATCTATTTCTGAAACTTCAATGGAGGATGAACAATTCGACAAACAGAAAACTGATACAGTTGAACTTGATGAGATGCCACAGCAAGCATATGATGAGATGAAAACAGAAGATGATTCCACGGCTGCAATGCATTTATTGCCAGACGTTATGATGGAAGATAAAAACTTTGGTGAAGTGAGATCTGATTATTATCAATTTGCTTCAGTTCAGTCTGTATCAGGTACCCCATCCACTGACTAATATCTTTATTTGGTTATTGAAAGCTATATGTTATTTTTGGCCCTTTCCCTCCCAGAAGCTCATGCAGTTTGTCTAGAATTAATCCCTTCTATCATAAGTGAATCGATCAATATGGTTGATTGCACTTCATTTTGTAATTGTGTTATTACTCGTAACTTCCCCTACATATTATCTACTTCTTGCATGTTTCCATTTTAATTGTGACGTAAATATGACTGAGTACATTTCCATTATCTCTAGGTCGATTGAGAGTGAAGCGAAGAACACCTCGTGGACCACTTCTATTGCCCTTCAAGCGATTGTTTAATCCAAAGCCCTTTAAGAAGAAAGGTAAAAAAACTAAGAGCAGAACTAATTACTTGACATAGAGGTGATTTAGTTCTTTTTTATTTTAGGTGAAAGATGTAAGCTAATTCTTTATAATATCTATCAATACTAGCATATTGACCGGCATTACGTGCTTGTCAATTCAAATTTTGTATTTTTTGTTAAGATAAAAAAATTAATAAAATTGCGTTTGATGTGAATTATGACTATATATTGGAGAAGTTGAGATGTGTTTGAAACCAACTATAATCAGTAAGTAACAAATGTTTACACTTCCGTTCCTTTTATGTTTATGTTTAAATGAGTGATTACCAAAAAAAAAAAATCTTTAAACGAGTAATAAGGTTCTTTTAAAGTTTTATCCTGTTTATATCATTCTTTAAATAATAACCTGAGTAATTAATAATGGTAGTTTTGGAAAAGTAAAAATTTAACCCCAAAGGTGGAATATAGATATTGTATAGAGTGGATGCTGAACGGTTTGAATCTGCTGCTTTTGGTCTTCTCGTACGAATACGATGGTTGATGTTGGTGGAAATGGTCACGCATTCCTTCGACTTGAAAGTGGTCATTTTTGGCAGAATGAAATGAGTAGTAGTAATTTTTTTTAATGTATTTACCATCAATATTTATAATTTATATTATTTTAATGTACTAATTTTAAACACAAGGAGTAAAATGAAATATATTTCATTTTTGAGTGAATTGTGAGTTGTTTAGAAGCGACTTGGAAGTCATTTTAATTCCCACTTTACGTGAAGGAAATCAGAATAAACTTTCTGGCGAAATTTGGTGCTTCCAAGGTAGTTAAAAAAGATTTTATGTAAAATTAGGAGGATTAAAAATCATAAAACGTAAAATTATAATGTAAAAAAAAACATAAAAACATAAAAGTGTTTGAAATTTTGATAAAATCATTTTGATGAAAAAATAAATAATAAAAATAAAAAAGCGTAATGATAAATGAAAATTTTAACTACCATGGGTGCTTCTCACGATGACATTAATAATTTCAGCCTCTAGTTGGTTGCTTTTAGCAATTTAGTGCGTTTTGGTAAGCAATTATAAATTTAATTTGGGAAAATATTGATTTTGTAAAATTAACTTTGCTTAAAAGCGAATTTGAAGGGAAGAGATGTATGTTTTGAAATTTTTATTTCAATGGTAAACTAGTAAAAAGCTTAGTATAAAATTTTCAATCCAACGCAAGTTATATTTACTTTATTCTAAGCTCCTTTTCGGAGGAAACTTAAATTTGGTTAAAAACAAGTAATATAATTTTTCTGATAAATTAGGTTACATGCCACCAAACGAAACATTTGAATGGGTGTCTCTGCTGCAGAATTAAACGGAGCATTAATGCTTTAGTCCTTGCAGGTGTCGCGGGCTTTATGTTATAGTCTCACTCATTAACTTTTATTATTACATAAAAATTGATTGTCGTATCGAACGTAACCACTATATCACCCTCATATAGATGCTGCCAGAATTTCAAGGCATTTTCACAATGTTCAATTGCTTAGCCATATCAAATAGTTCCTATGTGTTCTTGGACTATATCAAGAAGAGAGTAATATTATGGCTGCTGATTGATGGATGAACTCAATTTTCAACTAGATCCTCGTATTCATATTCACGATCATCCTTTGCCACACGGTTCGATGCAGTGGCTGACCTAGGAAAATTTCTCTATGTCTGCACATTTAGTGGCAGGGGTTCGGGGCAGCGCCCTCGAATTTTTTTTTTGTAAAAAAAGTTTAAATTAACGCTTGAACCCGCTCATAATTTAGTTGCTTCCATAACAAGGATGAAGAAATCATGAGAATGGAAAATCATGGGAATGGGTACGTGACAGGGGAGGAAGAATAAGTTCTCTCTCTAATCAATTTGTGTTGCTACGTTGTTTTAATCATTCTGTATGTTGCTAACTAATATAAGAATAAATATCATTTTTGGTCCCCAACAAAAAATTCGGTCCCCACTTTAGTCCATTATAAAAAAAAAGAGTCACCTGGTCCCTATGAAATTTAAAGTGAACCTATTTTAGTCTTTTTGACACTAATGTATGTCTTTTTTGAATTTGTGAGGGATCACGATTTTAATTAAATTGATCCACTTTGAATTTTTTAGGGACTTCTTCGAGACTAATTTTTGATAAGGGACTAAAACGGAGACCATATTTTTTGTTAGAGACTTAAAATGATATTTACTCCTACTATAAATATTGATCCAAGAGACAAATAATAACCTACATAACTGCAAAAAAATAAATTAAAATCCAAAATCACATGCGCGCACTGACCCAACGTTGGTCCGCCACTGTTCCCATGTAACCTTTTACTATAATTAACGGAGTTGCTATCAATAGTGGGTCTCTTCATTTGAACTGGTGAAAAGGGGAGGCTGCTCTCTGCCTCTCTCTCTGTCTATGAGAAAAAAAGAAGATGGGAAGTTTCCTAAGTAGTGGTCGGGCCTAGTGCACTTGCAAACAGGTATTGCTCGCCATGTGTTGTTAATATATATTTTGATTATTACTATATAAGTAAATACCTTTTTTGGTCCTCAGCAAATTTCACGATGTCTGCTTTAGTCCGTAGCAAATAAAAAGGCCCACCGTGGTTTCTAAGAAATTCAAAATGGATCCATTTTAGTCTTTTTAGAGACTAATATGGGTTTTTTTTTGAATTTATGAGGGACTACGATTTCAACTAAATGAGCCCATTTTAAATTTCTTAGGGACCACGATGAACCTTTTTATTTGCTAAGGACTAAAATGGACATCGTGAAATTTGCTAAGGACAAAAAAATATGTATTTACTCTCACTATATAAATTTCATGCTTTTTTCATAGTTAAACACTTGTGCTTGACAATGGTATAGTAGTTTTGGTACCCCACATGATCTTTTTACTTAATCAACTCGAGTCATCATGATTAAGAAAGCCTTTTCCAACCTTATAGGTGTTGCATTCCTAGCTCTTAGCTCATTATAATGACATCCATTATCCGTATATCATGCACTTATTTATTCCTTCTTGTTGAGGGGTGGGGTTTCCATAATTGAGCATCGATCGTGTGGTTTTCTGCGTCCAACAATTCAACATAAAGGGAAGAAGAAAATTCCCTTTTTTTGAATTCATTGGACCTTTTTGCGTAGTTAATGGAATATTCTATCTGTGAATTTGAAACACCAACACTGATTCTGTGCTGTATATACTGTATATTTGTAGAAATTAACTGGCACTATACATGTACAAATTAACTAGAGTTCAACTTTAGTTATTGGGATATATAGGCTAATTCCTTGCCGGTGCAATTAAGAAGTTGAACCTCAAAACTCCAACTAGATTGATATCAAAATTAGCAATTCATAAAGATTTTGTTATTTTAAACGCTTTGAGGTGATCATAACATCCCCACCCCCCCCTTTTAAACGCTTTGAGGTGATCATAACATCCCCCAAAAAAAAGAAAAAGAAAAAACAAACTACCCAAAATAAAATAAAAAAGTAACAATAATTGGGTTTCACTTTACATTTTACATTTTTAGCATTTTTTTTGTATATTATATAGCCCCCCGTTAACCTAGTGGCTAACACACCGCCGGCAGACAAAGATGAATTTGGCCGTCCTCCCCCACCTTTGTTTGTTACCTTAGAAGCTTTAGCCTTTAGCTTTGAGAGGAACATAAATTCAAAGCTCCACCAGACTTGGAAAATATAATATATGTGCTGTATCAATTCTCAATTTCACAACTTGTTCAAGTAATATATGTAAGACCCCCTTAGTAATGATTAGTAAAAAGCAGAAAAGGTAGCTAATTTTGAGTTTAAATTAATCATTCTAAAATAAAGCAAACTATAAAGTAGGTAATATAAAAATGGGAGGTTGCTTGCTTTACATGCTAGAGCATATTAGGGGTGTGCAAAATAACCAAAAAACTGAACCGAATCATGAACCGAACCGCCCTTAAAATAACCAATTTTTAAAACCAGTTCATGAACCGAACCGATTTTTAAAGAACCAGTTCATGAACCGAACTGGTTTTTAGAACCAATTTAAGAACTGAACCGAACCGAACCGAACCGAACCGAACCGAACCGTTTTTAAACCGAACCAAATTGATTTTTATAACTTTATTTTTTAAATTTTTAATTTTTTTTCTTTTCAAAAGAGGGTCGACCTGAACCAGTTTCGAACCAAACTGAACCACTTCCGAACCAAACCATTTAAACCAATTCGGTTCAATTTTTTAAAAAATTCGATTCGGTTCGACCCATGCACGTTCCTAGAGCATACCCATAAAAAAACCACTGGAGTTAGCCTAATGGTATGGGGTGTGTATAGTGTAGTGTGTGTAGTATTCGATTCTCATTGTAATAAAAAAAGAGAGCATACCTATAAAAGAATTGGTTTCAAATTTTTTGGAAACTTAAGATTGTCAAATAGACTGACTGAATAAAGCATAAGTTACTTTTTTTCTTTTATACTTTCTTAACGATGAGTCTATAATTAGATGGAGTCCTCAAGGATTATAAAAATTCAAGAGTTTATTATTATGATTTTATTCAAGAGTTTGTGCTTTGTACGCTGTAAACTATATGCGCTCTTAAAAAACATAACAAGCGGGGAGTAGGTGCTATCCAGTTATGCATGGTATGCACACACATCATTTACTTATATGATTATATTTAGGGTGAAATACACGAAATTTCCTTCAATTATGACTTATATGCAGCAAATTCTTATGTGCTTTGAAACCTATTAATATGATTATTTAAACTCAACAAGCTGTGCATGTTCACTCCCAAGATTTTCTGTACATGTACAAGGTGGTCATTAATATACCATACTATGAATTATTTGATGAGTTTAAAGGAATATGTTGAATAGTTTCAAAGCATATAGAAGTTTCGTTTGCACATAACCCATAGTTGAAAATTAGTTTTATGTATTTTTTCATTATATTTAAGTTGGATAACAAATTTTTATTTTATGTGCATATTTACTACAAGGCTACACAAATAAAATCCTGCTACCTTCACATAATATAAGAATAATGTTTGGTACAAATCTTGTGAGTGCACATATCGCTTACAATCAGACAAATGTGATAAAATCAGAATGTAAGTGTATAAGAAACGAGGTAAGATCAATTGTAATCAAATAGTAAATTGTATAAAGATGAAGTAATGTATATGTAAAGGTATGTGATTAATTAGCATAATTCTAAATGTAAACTCATATGGTGTCATTTTGACTGATGTGCGAAAAACATTTTCTCATAATTTAATATTTTGTAAATAGTTTAAAAAAGATTTAGATTAGCAATACACTTATACATTGAAAAAAAGAGAGTGGCATCATGAAAGATTGATTATAATAAATTTTGAACTGCAAAATCAATTATATATATTATTGAAGTATTAAGATTAATTATAGGGTTTTATTAATCTCCTTTTACATAAGATAATTATCGATTAATTATAGGGTTTTATTAATCTCCTTTTATATAAGATAATTATCTTATGTTGTAGAGAGAAAATGAGTGGGTCCCACCATTATAAGAAAAAAGAAAAAGAAGAAAAAGTGGGGTCTTAATTATATATAAATGTATGATAATGTTATATAATACAAAAGTTTAGAATGTCAAACCTCCAAAAAAAAAAGTTTAGAATGTCCCATTGGGTTGGGATGAAGTTCCTCCATGAGCGGAAGCCAATAGATTTCTAAGTTGAGCACACCAACTTGACATTTGGAGGCGACTTGTCAGCAAGTTGGCTCAAAATGCAGAAAACACAAAATTGCAAAGATTGATAGAAAAGAAAAAAAATGCACACAATGATTTGAACATGAAAAATCTTCCCTATGCAAATAGAAGGATTACAAGTTCTTCTTCAGGGGACGTTTGGTAGATGAGAAATTTTTTTTATTCAGGAATTACGACTCCCAAGAATATGCTGTGAAATTGAATTTGAAGGAAATGTTACTAAAAAGCTGTTTGGTAAGCCAAAATATTTTCGAGAATGTTGGACCAATTTGCCTAGACTATGTTTGGTTGATTGTAAAAAATTGCTAGGAATATATGATAATTTTACAATAATAACCTTATCCATCAAAATCCAAAAACCTGCAATTTGCATTCCAGCTCCCTGGAATCCATCTAAACTTTTGTATTTCTTAATTTCTCTCAAGAATCATTCTTGTGTGTATTTAGAAAAGACACCTCATGGCCTCCAATCACTCCTTTCCTGTTTCAGCATCTCACCCCCACCAAACCCGTTTCTTATATAGCACTGGATGCGAACCTTTTTTTAACTCGGATCCAAACGCTGATCTATTTAACAAACCCCCAAAATAAAACGTAGATCTGGTAACTGAAATCCAAAAACTACACAAAATAAAAACGGAAAGAAGAATTCCAAAGCCGAAATCATGTTGCGAAAGAGAGAAAGACAAAACATAAGCACAATTAGATTTAGAACAGTACATGAAATGGAACATTCATTCATCAATTTGTGTTATTGAAATTCTTCTTCCCAGGAAGAAGACGAAGACGAGGACAAGGAACATATTTGAGGCCTCGAAAGAGGTAAAGAAATAAAGTGAGTAGAGACGACGAAAAATTTCAAGCAAGGGAAAAAAAACCCAAAAAATATGTCAAATTTCTCCAAGAAACTGGATTATGGAAATACCACATAATTTGTGGTATTTGTTGATGGTATTCGGCTCCATTATTTGCACTACAATCAAAACACTGGAGAAATTGGAATCAAGGATAAATTTTTGGATTTCCTCTACCAAACATAGATATATTACATTCCCAACCAAGCTTTTCCAAGATTCTACAAAAATCACTCCTACCAAACAGGCCCTTAGTGAACGCTAGATGATTATTCGATTTTTTCACCATTTAGAAGATGGAATATATTATTTCTTCTCTGAAGAGGTTGCACATACAAATTTCTCAAGAGAGGGTTTGATATTCAAATTTTTTTGAAAAATTATTAATTGAAAAGAAAAATATAAAAAAATAATTGGTGCTTGCAGCTCCAATATGTATTTTAGGGGGCGCTACAAGCGCCATCTACAAATTGGCTCTGGCACAAAATGCACCATTAAATTAAAAAAAAAAATCAGCACTTGAAGCGCCGAGGTATGCCTGGTAGTGGCGTTAATAGCTTCGTAATGTTAGGGGGAAAAAGGTGCTAGTAGCGCCATGCAATGTAAAATTGGCTGGGGCGCCAAAATTGACTAGTGACGCCATATAAAATTTAATTAAACACGTGTAACTGAAGAGATAATGGTACTTAATTTTTTTTATCTAGGTAATGATTATTTAGTTAGATTTTTGTTAGATTTTAACTATATATATATTCACTTGACAAAAAAGAAAGGAAAACAGAGAACAAAGAAAGGAACCCCAGAGAAAGGAAAGGAGAAAGGAGAAGGAGAAAAGAGAAAGGAGAAGGGAAAAGAGAAGGAAAGAAAAAGATGAAGGTAATATTGAGAGTGCAATACATTCTATCGTGTTTCTTCTTCTTCTCAGCTATTTTTTTTAAAGATGATTTTTAAGAAAAGATGTGATAATGCTGTTACTTTGTCAAACTCCTTTCTTGAATTTTTTTTTCTTCTATTTGGTTTCATTTCTACTTTTAGTTTTATCTTTTATTGAAGTTGGTTATAACACTGATAATTCTTTTGGTACCAAATAAATATATTAATAGAATGTGTAAATTTTAACTGTATGATTCTAATGTGAACTGACCCACAAAGGTTTGAGATTCAGACGATAATATTGTAAGGACGCCTTACTTGGCTTGAGTTCCGCCAATCAAAATCTCTCACGTGCAGAGACCTACAAAATTTGGGCTTTAATAGCTTCAGTTAAATATTACACAATTTGTTATATGTTTATTATTTGTTATTATTTTCTCATTATGAATATATTTGAAAGAATGATATTTTCAGTTATTGCAGCTGGACTGGTTATAGTTAGAAAATCTCAATGTTACTTAGATTTTCTCATATGTGTTTATTTTTATACTAACATTTCCACAGAAGCATCATGCCTAATTTGTGTTTCACAAGTGAAGGATGAGGGATATCCATCTACTTCAATGAAGATTGTTCGGAGTTTTATATCGTACTAGCTAGGAAATCAAGAAGTGGTTGTCGTGTTTTATCAAGATAGAGTGGAAACATCTAGAATACACTAGATGAGGATGAAGCAATGTACAAATTTATAACTTCAAGCAGCTAAGATGTTGTCTATGTACTAAACTGATGTAAAATAGTTTAGGATGTAAATTTCAATATAAAATATGTAAAATGTAAAAAGCTATGTACAAACTCAAATTCATGTACAAAGAATGAAGAACGTTTGCTTTATCAATTGAAGTTTTAAAAATTTATATTTCTCTATTTTATTGTTATTAACTTATTATAGTTAAAGTATAATTTGAGAAATAATATGATATTCTCTATACTAGTTAGTTATAGAGGTATTCTAAGACACTAGCTAATCTTTCACAATGAACTTTCTTCATCCAGTTTTACAGATGGGAAATTTTTTGCAGTTTGTTCTTCCAGAATCTTGACATTAATGAAGAATGATTACATTTATTGGAGTGATTGTTCAATATTAAGCCATATACAAATAATGCCTTGCATGCCTAGCTACCAAAACATTAAAGAAAGGAAGACACCCCAACACATGCATTCGTTGAATATAGTGTTATGTTCATTTTAATAATACAAATAATTCAAAAGTAATTTGATGACAAATTTCATGGTAGTTTTTTCCTTCAGTAAATCCGAGTCTATCCATCAAGGTTATAAGATTTGAATTCGTAATTTCTATATTGAAAATTTTCCTTAGAATTTTCTGAACTTTTGGAATTATTTTTTAAAATATGCTCTAAGGTCGCAATGGCAATCTATAAACGTAAGTGAACCTTGATTTATGCGTTTCTGGTTAATTTAAATTTTATGATTTTTTTCAAAAACTTACTTAATAAATTTTTCATGATAATAAATTTTAAATATAAAATAAATAAATTGAAACAAATATGTTTCATATGATAACAAAAACTTACTTTGGAGTTCAGACTTTCGGTACTTCAGATCATAAAAATGATATTGAAATCATAAATGAGATAGCTTCAATTGAATGACTATCTTCTCAATGTTTGCCATCTTTGTTAATTATCCATGATATTATTTTAAAGTTGGAATATTTTTTTTTTACATTATTTAGTGAGTTAATATATTTTTCTATTAATAAAATTTCTATACATTTAAAATTAAATTAAAGGTGAATATACTTTTATTTAATCACTTTAATGAAGTTTTTTTTTTTGTTCGTTAATTATAATCCGTGTATACCATTTGTTGTCAATGTCCTATGTCTTTGACCTCAAATAACGCGAAGCATATATCACGAGGACTTGATTTCAACTCTTGCCTTGACTTTTTCACCGAAAGTGCACTATTCAAACCTCAAACCTTCTAAGTACTTAAGATTATTTTGTGTTATGCCCCCACCTTTCATGCTTTTTGACTCTTTAGTCCCTATAACATCGATTTATCTTCAAAGTTGCACTTGAACCATCCCAATATTCATAGCTCAAACCTTCTAAGAAGCCAATTGTTTGCCCCTTTGTGCTGCTTTATACGCTCCTAAAGATCCAAGAATTGTATGTTTTTATGTACTGAAAAGCCTTTATTGGTTGAACTTGAAAAGAAATTCGAAGCACCTTGTTGTCCCAAATTCACAGTAAAGAAAGTGATAGCTAGGTACACCGCCCCCATAGCGTAAGTGAGCGATGGTCACTATATTTTTTCTCTTTCTCGTAAGTGCTTCAACAAAAAGGATATGATATAAAACTACAATTACATCATGTAGACTTTAACCACAACTACAACTATTGCCAAAGTTTTGATCCAATAACTAACACATTGCTGCTGAGTCCTATAAAAAGATAAAGGGAACTCAAAAACATCACCCTAGATTAAAGTCTACAAATTGCATATTGTCACATGGACATGACTCAAATAACTATATTTACATTACTATTTTGATCTAAACTAAAGAGCACCATAACACTTATATAATAATAACATTTAGAAACCAAATGGTGGTAGCTCAGTTGGCGCATGAGAGCTAAGCAGGTGGGGGTGAGAGCATGTGTTCGAATCTCTCCAGTACCACCTTTGGGAGGGGTTTAAAGCCTTAATCCTAGACCCGCCCCGAATCGGATTAGTTGCGAAGCAATGAACCGATTGTAATATTTCCAAAAAAAAAAAAAATAACATTTAGAAAAAAAAAAACTAGCTAAACTTATCAAACATGAAATTCTTCTAATACAATAGACCAAAGGAGGAACTGTCTTGAGACTCCTGAGCAAGATTTGCAGCAACTAAGGAATCAAAGATACTGACCCAATTCTCACATTCCACATCTTCTTCCTCTCCAACACCAATGTGGCTCCACTGAATTGGAGGGTTCTTGTCAATTTCGTCATTCCTAGCAAACCTTCCTCTGATGCGTGGCCTGCTGTCTGCCAATGTCTTCCTACATGCATACTGATTCCCAGAAAAAAATAAGTTAATATTTTTACAGTAATTTTTTCATAATTAAATAGTATATATATTGGTGGACCATTAGAGACAATAAACAGAATAGTGTTAGTTGGAGAGTAATATAAATGGTATATGGTTAATAACATGCCTGATTTATCCTTTTCTCCAAGATCTTCACAGTAATGGGATTACTGGTAATCTTAAAGAATAAGACAAATCCGTGAGAAGATTTTCATACTAAACAAAATTCTGGACCTATTGCAATACACTAGAATATACCTAAAAGCACAATTATGTATAATCTTTTGTGCTGGCAGCAGGGGACTATCAAGCAATGAACATGGGGAGCAAATTCTTGTCCTAATATATTGAAAATGACTCACTTTTTTTTTTTTTTTTTTAAACCAGGATTTTATTAAATAGATTATCTTTTTGCTATATCCCTTAAATCTTAATTAGACCTTTGATATGACTTTAATGATAATTTCATGAAGCAAGTTTCAAAAAGGAAGCCTGATAGTGGTTTTCCTCTTAAGTCTTAGCACAGTGTCATCCATTATATTTGTAGACTTGTGGCATGGTTCCTTCAAATTCGTCCAAGGCTTAGTTTTTTCTTTTTTTCCCAATGCAAAAGGATAATATATCGTCAAATTTTGATGAAATACAAATTTCAGTGTTTAAAAAGTTTAAGTTGTGCAGCCCAGGGTTTTCATTCACAAAAGTAAAACATAGAAAGCTACTAAAAGTAAATATAATAAAAATAATATATTTAAAAAGGCTGAACCTTAATTTTCTTGTTGAAGTTCCTCTGGTTCCTCTTGCTTCTATATCTCTCAATTCTCACCTTCTTCTCCTCCGGGCTATATCGGCAGGCTCTGTTCATCCCTTCTATGATCATACTGCTTTCGCTTGACAATGGACTATCCGAGTAATGATTACGCTGTATTCCATTAATCCTCTGTACAAATGTTGCATGTTACAACAACAACAATATTAATTAATTAATGCAGATTACAAAAAAAAAAAAAAATTAAATTTTTTCACATTTTAGAGGATAAATTATGTCTTTACATGTATATAAATATGTGAGTAAGATCATGTGAGGAGAAGAGATAGAAAAAGAAAAATTAACCCTTATGCATTTTTATGTGTGTGAAACAAAAATGGAAGTAGACAAAAACAGAAAAATTCTCCCAAATTACTTTGGCTCAAATTTATGCTAACGAATGTATTTAATAAAGTGATTAATGTCGTAATCTCACCTATCAAATTAATTGAACATGTGATATGATGCGTCACACTACTTACAAAAATTCCCTGATTCCATTCACACTATGTTTTATTTATTAATATAAGACAAAACAGTAACCTAAGTCATACTCAAGCATTAAATACATAACATTTTATCAACTAAAATGATGATTCTAACAATAATACACAGCACGACAACCTAGTCTTGGTATTATGGCATTAATGGGATTTATCATGGTTTGTTGAATCAGCAACTATAAAAAATACGTCATAAGCACAGACAAAGTATGGAACGCCATGTGCCCAAATTACACACTCTAGTAGCTTATCTCTTATCCTCTGCCTCACGAAAATTACTCCACTAAACACTGATACCTATATCTTATAAAGTTACTGATTCTTCGCGCGTATGTTTGAGCTGATACATTAATCAACCATCAAATCCGTGGTTGGTGGCACGTTTGGATCTTGCTAATACACACACTTATCATGTCATTCTCTACAACACTATTCTAAACTTGTTAGTCTATAAAACAGAATTTCACTCCGCAACAAATGAAACTTTATTCTTATAAACATAATTAGATATTGTAAGAAAAATATCGTGTAATATTTAACTAGACACATAAACAAATCATATACTAATAATTTGAACAAGATCATTTCACTAGTTCTGAGTAAAGTATGAGACTATGAATGTACAAAAATGAATAAAGGTGTACCTGAAGATCACTGGTACTGTACACTTTCCTCACCGGAGAGTCCTCCGAGTCGAACAACTCAGAGAACAGAGCAGAAAGAGGGTGGTGGGTCCCATTCCTGTGAAGGGAATGGCTGCTAACGCTCCTCTGCATAAAGGTGGGACTAACCAGAGAAGTTGGTGACCCAGTATAGCTGCTATAACCACTGCTACAGCTGTTGTTATTATTGTAACTCACCTCCGAGTTGTTGAGTTGGGGGAGAGTCTCGTGCAGCGAGTCGAACTCGCTGAGTTCGGAGAAGAGGTTGTGCATTGATGGGGAAGGCGAGGAGGGAAGGGGTGATGCTGTGGCGGCGCGTGAGAATGGGGTGTTGGTGTGTGCATACATGGTGTCGGTGGTAGTGGTGTTGAATGGAAGCAGTTAGTAATAACTAGTTGGATGAAGAAGAAGAAGAATAATGAATGAAGGGTACACTGCCACTGTCAAGCTTTTAAAACATTTATGAATCATGAAATTCACACTGCAAAAGCCAAAAAGTCCAATAAAGTAATATTATTATTTATTTAAAAAATATATATTGAACGCGAGCTGGAAATGACGTGGACGATGACGTCATCAAGGGAAAGCGTTGACCTCTTTGTTTCCACTCAGACGAGTCATAGATAGGGTAGGAGTTAGGACATTGCGGTGGTAAAGCCTAAAAAAGATATATTCGAAGTCTCGTTAATATTCCTCCATGTGATTTGACATACCTCACTAATTTTTTTTTTTTTTTTTTTTTTAACATTCATAGCTCACTAATTTACTAATTGGGTTAAGAAGGCAAACATAGAGATCAAACGAGACCTATTATTATTATTTTTTAAAAATTAAAATTCGACGTCGTATCCTAAAAAAATATGTGTCAGCAACAAAAATAATTTTGCCTTACTAATTTGTATGAAAATGATCATAATATTTAAAAATAAGATACAGTCGATCCCTAAACCAAATGATTTATACATATCTTTTTTTTTTTTTTTGGGCAAGATTTCCAATTTGGTTATACGCGGATGATTATTTTGAACGTTTAAATGTTTTAAAGATTAAATTGAAGAGAATAGAATATCTTAAGGGCTAAGTTCTTTTAAGTTTGGACAGATGTTGCGTGGTTCACATAATTTAATTTGTTTATCTCGATAGGGTAATGTTCTACATGTATTTAACTTTTCTATATGTGCTTAGTTTATGTTATTTCGTTTGACAAACAACTTTAGTTTGGTTTGTGCTCAAAACAGAGCTCTTTTTTTTGGTAAGTAAAACAGAGCTCTTTACATTTGCTTCTTGTGACTATGAGCAAGTAGGGAGGGCAATAAAGCAATGAAACAGAGAGGACACCCCGCAATAGATTGTTGGCATAAAACTCTTATTATTTCATTTCACATACAAACTCGCTACTTAATTTGGAGCAAGTGTTGAAGGACGATTCTTCCACGTTCACGTGAGACAAATCTCATGTCTCCAATTATAACTGTTACACACTTACGGGACGTTTGGTAGAGGAATTTTTTTTTTTTTTATCCGAGAATCTCGATTTTCAGAAATATGATTTTTACATTCAGTTTACGATAATATCTGAAAATTTAAAATTTAGAAAAAATCAGTTTCCCAGGAATCTTGATAAAAACTATCTACCAAACGGCCCCTAAGGTGTTTGGTACGCGGGATTCTTTAAGAATTTCGGGAAACTGAATTTTTCTAAATTTTAAATTTACGGATATTATCATAAACTAAATGTAAAAATCATATTTTTGAAAATTGAGATTCTCGGCTAAAAAAAAATTTCTCCTCTGCCTAACACCCCAGGGGATGTTTGGTATGAGTATTTGGTATGGAATGATGAAAAAGTCAGGTGAAGAATATTTATTTACCATATTTGGTATGAGTATTGTGAACAAAATGCTAGCAAATTTTTTTACCCAGTATTTATTTTTTGAACTACACAAAGATAAATTTTTGTCCCACTTAATGTTTGGTATTTTTCCCCCCTTGATTTTGGATTCTCAACAGGTACATTTGATTCACTTTTTCCTAAAAAAAGCTACATTCGATGATGGCATATTAAAAAAATCAAGGGTATTTTGATAATTTCATTCACATTCTCATCAATATTTTACCATCAACCAAACATAGCATCAGTAAAATTAACCCAACTTTTCCTGCAAAATTTTGGTCAACCAAACACTTTTTTGTAACTTATCCTGAATAAAAAAATTCTACCAAATCTCTAACAATCTTTTTTTCTCGGTTAAAAAAAATATCTCTCATACCAAATGCTCCTTTAAACGTGGCCACTTGAACAGTCATGGTTTTAAACTTTTAATCTCTGCATTCCAAAGATTGCCTTGATTATATGGCCCAATGAAAAAGGTCTATTTAATTTTTTTAAGCGAAAATTATTTATTCTTTTAAAAGATATAAACTTATATCCTTTTATCACCATATAATTATGTACTTTGGAAAATATATAGTTATATTAAAATTGATTTTTTTTTCTTTAGAAATTTTTCAAGTACTTATCACGTGGAGAGAGAAAAAAATAACTTTTATATTACAACTATATACTCTCCGAAATACATAGTCATGAAAGGTAAAAAACATAAATTATATCATTTGAAAGTACACACATTAAACCCTTTTTTTAAAGTGTATAAATTATTATACTAGGTAATCTAATTATGCCGTTTTTACATAAAGTCCTTGGGACATTTTCACCAAAAATTCTCATTTTTCTCCTATATACCATACTTGTCGCTATCTCCAACACTTAATACTAATAGCACCACAAAATACAGACTTAATTTTTCAAAAAATATTACCTAGGAGCACTCAAGGTATTTTTATCTTTATCTCCTCCAGAAAAACTTACAACGAAAGAACGTGTAAAATTTAGCATATGCAATTTCTATTTCTATGGATTGGGCTTGTTTCACATGTCCCCGTGAGGTACGAAATCTAAAAATTATAATTATAAGATAAAAAGCATAGGTTTTACATCGTTTTGTGACTGGAATAGTTGAACAACCGGGAAACATAAAGGACAAATTAAGATAATGTGGATCTTAGTGTTGACGAACTCGGCAAGTGTACCGGTCGTACAAGTAATAAAGTGATAAGAAAGTTGTCGATCCCACGAGGATTGATGACCAAACAATAATATATTTATTTAATTAAAATTGGATCGATCATTAAAGATTTTTTGAGAATATTGTGATTTAATTAAAAGAAGAATTTGTAAAACTATTTTTGATTTTTAATATTTTAGAAATTAAATTCAGAATTTAGAATACTAGAAATTGAGTTAAGATTTTTAATAAAAAGGCCTAGTTAGAATTCAACTTTCCCAATGGTTTCTTAATGAGTTTGCCTATTCTTACGATTACATTTAAGATTAAATTATTAACAGCTCTTTTTATAATTGACTAAATCTCAATCCCTTGATAATTTAATTCTTTATTCTAATCCAAAGCCTAATCCCTTAGTACTTTTTCATAAAATAAGCATTAACACAAGAACTCACAGTTATAAAATTCACAAGTCTATCCCTAGATCATGCAAATTCCAGCAATCAACCAATCAGAATCACATACCAACATCCCTATTGTCATATATGACTCATATGTTTATCTACGAGTGATCAAGTCATAAATAAAACTAAGCATAACTATTAGATTGATTGCATAATTTAGAAACAAGAATGTAGTTCATAAGAATAAACAAACATCAACTAAGAACCCATTGGTTCTGTATCTTCCTAACTACTAAAATAATTTAGCTACTCATAATTATAAAGGCAGAATTGACATAAACAATAAAAGAAACCGAGTTCATGATAAACTTGTCTAAAAGTGATGATCAATGATGCAGAAGTGCTTCATTCCTTCTCCTCTGCAACGATCCAGTGTTTTCTTCCGCTCCTTCTTTTGATTCGTCTCGGTCTCTGACTCTTCCTTTGCGTTCCAGAATTTTTTTCACGGCTTCCTTCTCGTTGTATTTAAAGGGTGAAATTTGGGCTTCTGAAATTTGGACCCGCTCGCTGAGGAGCTCGCTTAAGCGAGCTGCTCAGCGAGCACTTTTTGCTGGTTTGCGAGTTGCTCGCCCACTTTCTCGCTATAGCGAGGAACTTTGCGAGTTGCTCGCCCACTTTCTCGCTATAGCGAGGAACTTTGCGAGCTGCTCGCCCACTTGCTCGCTTTAGCGAGCAGTGGAGCGAACGTTACAATTTTTATTTTATTTATTATTTGATTTCTGATTTTCCTATTGCTCCGCGGATTCCACTGTTGTCTCGTCTTTATCATATTGGCACTTTGTTATTCTAGTTTCAACAACCTGAAACAACAACAAATATTCAAAATCTTCTATTTGTTGACAATTCATTTTGTTTTACTGTTTTATTGTTTTAACACTATATTTTTAATTATTTTAATAGTTATTTGAACTCTTTTTAACCATAAAAACATAGTGTCTTGGACACTTATCACTTAGCAAACATAGTTACAATCTTCCATTAGGCTTTCCATTTGATTTGGTCTTTTGTTTACAACTTGTTTCAAAATCTAAATATCATAAGACAAAAAACATAGGTTTTACATCTTTTATGATTGGAATAGTTGAACCATTGATAAACCTCTAGTTTATCATGTTTATAGGACTAATATTGCATGAATTATATAGTCAAGAGCATGAATACTTAGGTTTTATATTGAAAATTATGGAAATTAGATTTTTTTTTTAATAACAATTAGATTTCTATCTAACATATCTTGTTCTTATTGGTTTTGAAGGCAAATTAATACAAATTTGAGCAAGAATGGATTTAAAGATTGAAATTGGAATTGGAAGATAATTGTTCATCCAAGAAGTTGAATCTACAGTGGTGATGAAACACGTTCAAATGTTGTTTAGCACGTTAAAATGTGCTAACTACTGAGAAAATATGAAGAACCGGAGGAGAACATTCAAATGCTCTAGACAACATTTAAATGCCCTCCAACATTTAAACGCTCTAGTCAACATTTGAATGCGCTAGCATGAAAGAAATCATAGCCAAGGAGTGCGTTCAAATGTTAATTCCAACATTAAAACGCCATGTAACAGAAGAAAAATGCACTGCTCAGCGCTTTAACGTCACTGTCAACATTCAAACGCGCTGAGAGAAGGACATGGCTGATTAAGAGCGCCTTTGAATGTTAAAATCAACATTTGAATGTTCTGTGTCAGAAAAAAATGCAAGATTTAGCGCGTTCAAATGTTGATTTCAACATTTGAACGTCCAGTTGCTATATAATTCAGATATAATCTATAAAATCATCTAATTGAAGATATGATTTGAGATTTCAGTGATGATTCCATAAGATCCTATGGGAAATTAAAGATATGGTTTCTTCACTATAAATAGAGAGCGATTTGAAGAATCAAGAGGAGGAATCCTGTTGCGAAGCATTGGAGCACAGAAGAGTCAAGATAACATCACATCAATGGAGTCTTGGGGAATTATTTTCTTTCCAATTGTTTTTGAATTCAATATACTAGGCTAAGTTTTTATGTAGTTAGGGGTAGATGGAACCCAATTAAATCTTGTGTTATGAATTAAATTGTCTCTGAATTCTTCTTTTTTTATATTTGAATTAATTTATCTATTTTTAATGTTTTCTATGAGTTTGCTCCTTATAGATTGATTTAGGGAAATTGTATGACAATATGGATGTTGGTGCATGAACCTTGATTTGATAAATTCATCATAATTCTTGTGATCTAGGGATAGACATAGGGCAATGGTGCAATCTTTGAATTATTGATCTTAATGCATATTTTCTTGGGGAATAACTGGGGAACTAGGTTTCTTTTAAGATCACATAGATTTAGGGTAACAAGGAATTGAGCCCTAATTAATTTAGAAAGAATTGATTGGCATTATATTAAGAGCAGATTCTTGACTATTTAATTCATAGCATAAAGAGGAGATTGGGGGAAGTCGAAACCCTAACTACGCTTGTTCTTGATCTTTAAATCAATCATCTTTTCAATTGTTTTTAATTCTGAAATTGCATGTTATTGATTGTTCTTATATAAATTTTCTTCATCTCAATCTTGGTTGTCTAACTAAACTGCGATTAGCGAACTAGTGTTTGAAACTAATCCTCGTGAGAACGATCTCGTACTCCGTAAACTTTATTACTTAACGACTGGTGCACTTGTCGAGTCGCAACAACCGTAAACGACAAATTAAGATCATGTGGATCATAGGAAACATATTTACAATCTTCCATTAGGCTTTCCATTTGATTTGGCCTTTTGTTTTATTTATTTATTTGGATTAATGCCTTTTGTTTTATTAAAGTATAGAAAGGGCACAGTTTCTAAGCAGCAAGTCTTCTTTTAATTATAATCTGCCGGTTGTTGGGCTTCCTCCTTCAATGCTAAGCCCAAGCCCATTTGAGGGGTTTCCTAAAAACCCTAACCCTAATTTCCACCTCCTCTATATATACTCATTAGTTGTGGGTGGAGGCTAGGTTAGATAAGAGAGGTCAGATTTGAGAGAACAAATTTGAAAGAATTATTTGATTGTTTGAGCAAAAGCTTTATGCTTTGCATTTAAGAGATCTCTAGAGAGAGTTTGAGTGAAACATCTCTAGGGTAGTTTGATTATCACCATTGTTGGAGAGGTTGAGTTAACCACCACATTGGTGTATTTGATTATTTGTAACCATTATTTTCATAGTGGATTTTTGATCTGGACTAGGTCCCGTGGGTTTTTACTTCTTCATTGGAGAAGGTTTTCCCACGTTAAATCTGGTTGTGTTCTTCTTCTTCTCTCTCTCTCTCTCTCTCTCTCTCTCCTGTTTTTCGTATTGTTTTTCGCTGCGCTGCCTGTCCTGGTGAAGTTCAGGCCGAGGTATTGCCGAGATCCGAGATCAGGATCTTGTTGATTGACTTCCGCACAAAGGCTGCTTAGCCGAGTTTGAGGGAACCGAGTTTTCCCAACAGTGGTATCAGAGCCCGAGTTCGACGGGTTCTGAAGGAGACGAGATGGAGACCAGTGGCATAACTCATGATGGAGATATGTTCAAGTTGACCGCAGACAACTTCACTTATTGGAGACCGATGATGGAAGATCATCTCTACTGCAAAGATTTACATGAGCCCATTATCCTTGATGAGAGACCGGCAGACAAAACTGATAAGGAGTGGGAGATCCTGAGTCGGAAGGCGGTAGCCACGATCAGGAAATATATTGATAAAAGTCTCTTTGAGCACGTGTCCGAATTCACAAACGCGTATGAGTTGTGGACGAAGCTGGAGTCCATGATTCAGAAGAAGACTCCCAGGAACAAAGCACACCTGGTTCGCCGACTTGTTAAGCTTGAATACAAGGACGGTATGAGCATGATTGAACACCTGAACACCTACAAAGGTATTGTGAATCAGCTATCAAAGGCTGATATGAAAATTGATGAAGAATTGCAGGCATTGCTGCTGTTGAGCTCGCTGCCAGAAAGCTGGGATACTCTGGTGGTGACCCTGAATAACTCGACTCCAGATGGAAAATTGAAGATGGATGTCGTGACAGACAGCCTCCTGGGCGAAGAATCCAGGAGAAGAGAACGAGGTACTTCGAGTACGTCTGAGGCCAACGTTGCTGAGAACAAAGGGAAATTCGACTCCCGCGGTAGAAGCAAAAGCCGAGGTAGAGGTCGTGACAGACGAGACAAGTCCAGAGGTCGGTCAAAGCCGAAATATGAGTTGAAGTGCTTTTACTGTGGAAAGACAGGCCATAAGAAGCCAGACTGCTGGACCCTACAGAATGATGAGAAGAACGGCTCTGTGAAGCCGGATCATATTATTCCCAAGAAGAGGGAAGACAAGAGCACCACTGCGGTGGCTGCAAACCCTGATGCTGAGATATTCCTCCTTGGTGAGGATAATTATTTGAATGTTGCTTATGATGACTGCACCTGGATTGTTGACTTCGGTGCCTCCTTCCACGTTACTCTACACAAAGGTTTTTTCTCCTCTTATTGAGGTGGTGATTTTGGAGACGTGAAGATGGGAAATCAGGTGACCAGCAAGATTGTTGGTGTCGGTGATGTAACTCTGACCACAGATGTCGGATGCCGACTTGTGTTGAAAGATGTAAGGCATGTTCCTGACATGCGTTTGAACCTAATCTCGGTAGGCAAACTTGATGATGCCGGGTTAGTGAACTACTTTGGTAGTGTTAGATGGAAGCTGGCCAAGGGAAACTTGGTCGTGGCCCGAGGTAAGAAGGAAGGATCCTTGTACGTGATGCAAGGAAAGATCAATGGCGGAGAAGCCAATTCTGTCCGAGATGAACCTAGCTTGGAGCTATGGCACAAGCGCCTCGGCCACATGAGCGAGAAAGGGCTACAGATCCTGAACAAGAAAGGATTATTGACCGGGTTGAAAGGCCAAGCGTTGGAGAGTTGCACGCACTGCCTAGCTGGAAAGCAGCACCAGGTTTCTTTTGTGAGACCGGATCAACCTAGATGACGCAGGTATATTCTTGACCTCGTCCATACTGATGTCTGCTCCATGTCGGAAAGATCCCTTGGAGGAGCTCAGTACTTTGTTTCATTTATTGATGACCATTCCCGCAAAGTGTGGGTATATTTGTTGAAGACTAAAGACTAGGTACTCCAATCCTTTAAAGAATTCCATGCGATGGTTGAAAGGGAGACTGGCAAGAAATTGAAGGTGGTCCGATCTGATAATGGTGGTGAGTATTGCGGCCCATTTGATGCATACTGCAGAGCGGCCGAGATTCGACTTGAGAAGACGCCCCCCAAGACTCCACAGTTAAATGGACTGGCTGAGAGGATGAACAGAACAATTGAAGAGAAGGTACGAAGCATGTTATCCAATGCCGGGTTACCGAAATCATTCTGGGGAGAAGCCGTCAAAACTGCTGTTGACTTGATCAACCTCTCACCATCACGGCCACTTGAAGGAGAAATTCCAGAAGAAGTCTGGACAGGTCGAAAAGTGGCCTATAATCAACTGAAAGTGTTTGGATGCCGATCTTTCGTGCATATCCCTAAAGATGAAAGGGCCAAACTTGATGCAAAGACAAAAGAATGCATCTATCTCGGTTCACCGAAATCCGAGTTCGGGTTCCGACTTTGGGATCCCATCAATAAGAAGATCGTGAGAAGCCGAGATGTGATCTTTCATGAGCATGAGAACATTCATGACATCTCGAAGCCCAAAGTCCGGGTTACTGTCAGACGTGAAGAACCCATCCCTCCTGTCCGAGCTGAAGCAGGGGGAGAAAATCAAGAAAATGATGATCAGCAACAAGCTGAAGATGACCAAGACATTGAGGTCCGAGTTGATGATGAGATCCGGGATGAGAATGATGAACCGGGTTCTCAAGTTGAAGAACAGCCGAGATATCCAACTCGAGAAAGAAGACCCTCTACAAGATACCCATCTGATGAATACACCGTTGTTGCTGAAGACGGTGAGCCTCAGAGTTATGATGAGGCTGTGACGAGCTCAGAGAAAGAAGAATAGGAAAAGACAATGCAAGACGAGATGAAGTCTCTGCACGAGAATCAGACTTATGATCTGACTGAGTTGCCAAAAGGAAGACGAGCTCTGAAAAACAAATGGGTCTACAAGATTAAGAATGAAGAGAACGGGCAAAAGCCGAGATACAAAGCCCGGATTGTAGTGAAAGGCTGCAATCAGAAGAAAGGAGTAGATTTTGAGGAGATTTTTTCTCCTGTGGTGAAAATGACCTCGGTTCGAACCGTGTTTCTATGGCGGCTTCAATGGACCTCGAGGTAGAACAAATGGACGTGAAGACGACATTTCTTCACGGTGATTTAGAAGAAGAAATGTATATGGAGCAACCTGAAGGATTCCAAGCTCCAGACCAAGAAGACTTGGTATGTCGGTTGAAGAAGAGCCTTTATGGCTTGAAGCAAGCACCTCGGCAGTGGTACAAGAAGTTTGAATCATTCATGATTGATCATAAGTTTGAGAAGACTGAAGTCGACCACTGCGTATTTGTGAAGAGGTATGAGGCCGGAGATTTTTTGATTTTGTTGTTATATGTTGACGACATGCTTATTGTAGGGAAAGACAAATCGAGGATAGCCGCCTTGAAAAAGGCGTTGAGCTCGTCCTTCGCAATGAAGGACCTCGGCCCTACAAAGCAGATTCTCGGAATCAAGATCATCCGAGATAGACAGAAGAAGCTACTGTGGTTGAGTCAAGAGAAATATATTGAGAAGATTCGGAAGAGATTCAGCATGGACAAAGCCAAAACAGTGAGCACCCCCCTTGCCGGACACATAAAGCTGAACCAGAAGCAATGTCCGAGATCTGATGAAGATAAAGATGAGATGATGAAGGTCCCTTACCAATCCGCCATCGGAAGCCTGATGTATGCAATGGTTTGCACTAGACCCGACTTGGCGTATGCTGTTAGAATGGTAAGCCGGTATTTGTCAAACCCCGGCAAAGAATACTGGGAAGCAGTGAAGTGGATCTTCAAGTACCTCCGAGGTACGACCGACTTATGTCTCCGATTTGGAGAAGGCAAAGCCGAGTTGCAAGGCTACTCGGATTCTGATTTAGGGGGAGACGCCGACTCGAGGAAGTCGACTACAGGATATTTGATGAGATTTGCCGGATGAGCTGTCTCTTGGCAATCAAGACTTCAGAAATGTGTTGCACTATCTACAACAGAGGCTGAGTTGTGACAATCAAAGCGCAATCCATCTTGCAAAGAATTCTACCTATCACTCCCGCACAAAACATATTGATGTGAGGTATCACTGGATCCGGGATGTGGTGGAAGGTGGATAGCTCGAACTCGTCAAGGTGCGCACTGACCAAAATTGGTCCGACATGATGACAAAGCCGGTTCTAGCAAGAAAATTTGAAGACTGTTGTGAAGGAGCCGGATTGATGCTGAAGTCGACGCATTGAAGTCGGAGGGGGAGATTTGTTGGGCTTCCTCCTTCAATGCTAAGCCCAAGCCCATTTGAGGGGTTTCCTAAAAACCCTAACCCTAATTTCCACCTCCTCTATATATACTCATTAGTTGTGGGTGGAGGCTAGGTTAGATAAGAGAGGTCAGATTTGAGAGAACAAATTTGAGAGAATTATTTGATTGTTTGAGCAAAAGCTTTATGCTTTGCATTTGAGAGATCTCTAGAGAGAGTTTGAGTGAAACATCTCTAGGGTATGTTGATTATCACCATTGTTGGAGATGTTGAGTTAACCACCACATTGGTGTATTTGATTATTTGTAACCATTATTTTCATAGTGGATTTTTGATCTGGACTAGGTCCCGTGGGTTTTTACTTCTTCATTGGAGAAGGTTTTCCCACGTTAAATCTGGTTGTGTTCTTCTTCTCTCTCTCCTATTTTTCGTATTGTTTTTCGCTGCGCTGCCTGACCTGGTGAAGTTCAGGCCGAGGTATTGCCAAGATCCGAGATTAGGATCTTGTTGATTGACTTCCGCACAAAGGCTGCTTAGCCGAGTTTGAGGGAACCGAGTTTTCCCAAAACCGGTAAGATATATAATTTATGTAAAAACAAAGTTAAATATACATTAAGATTGAAATCTAGCTTAATAAACCGAGAGCACTTCTATAAAAAATAAAATAAAATGAGAGCACTTCGTGAATTTATAAGAAGACCTGAAAATTTTTTGGAAGGCCTGGTAGGGGGTGGATGTTATGCCGAGGCGTGAGACTAAATATCATGAAATATAAAGGTGCACTTAGGGTTAATATATATTTTTAATAATTATAAAAGAGGCGGGATCCTTTGACACCGGTGTCAAATTTGAAATTTGACACCTCATCTGAGAGCCATTAGATAAAAAAAGATCAACGACTCTGGTTTGTAAGCATGTGACACCATTGTTTTTGATCTAACGGCTCTCAGATGAGGTGTCAAACTTCAAATTTGACACCGATATCAAAAGATCCTACCTCATTATAAAAATATCACTTTATTGATACTTTATTTTCTATTTTCAAAAACTTGATAAAAATAATAATAAAAATGACTGAAATAAAACCAGACACATTCTAATTTCTCTATTTCCAATCATTACCAAAACCAATTCAGATTTCGAAGTTCACGAAGCACTTTGGTCAAAGGAGGAGGGAAGTTGTATAGCACTTTCCTGCGTGGTCCTTTTTGTGTCAACTATATTGCCTCCCAAAGGTTATCGAATCGTACCCAACTTGCATCAGACCCCACCATTTACTGTAGTTTTCTGCATCCCTCCATGTGACAACCGTATGGACATAGATATAGTGATATACAGCAGCAGTTCTCTTTTGTAAATTAATTAAGCACTAGATTAAATTCTTAATCATCATCGCGTTGAGACAAAGCAATCCTAGTTAGGTTGTTAGGGAAGATTTAGAATTAGGATTTAGGACTTTTAACACGGAAGGTCATTATTTTCATCATAATCATCATTAGAATATACCTAGCACTATAAATATCCTGCTGGTTTGCTGCTTTCGACAACTATATTGGTGCACGTTGTTGTCTAAATGAGAACTAATGTTTAAATACTTCCTTCTTAACTTTCTATAACCTTATTGTAGCCCTCATGCATGCTATATCAAATTTGCATCGTTATATAAATCTTATATTGAATTTTAAATTTAACCATTCATATATATATATATATGGTAGGATATTCTTACACTGGTGTAAGAGTTAGAAGTCTTACACTCAATCTTGACCATTGATCCACTTGTAACCAATGACTCACATTACTAAAAAATTTGAGCTCTTGGATTTAAGTGAGATCAGCAGACAAGATTGAGAGTGTAACTTACACTGGTGTAAAACGATTCTGACCCTATATATATATATATATATATATATATATATATATATATATATGAATGATCCGTTTACAAATTTTTTTTATGAATTTTTGCAAATTATACTATGTATTCTCAGAAGTATATAATATAACCTAGTGTACTTCCGAAAATACATAATGTAGATTGTAAGAGTTTGTAAACAAAAAATTTATAAATATAACCCTGTGTGTGTGTTTTGATTATCTCTATTTTTATACCTGTGTACATATTAATTGTTAGGTAACATAATATCATATAACTAAAATATATAGAGTTGAGAAAAACTTAAATTTCAAAACATTTTTAATCACACCAATTGCCAAGATAAGTGCAAGTGAGAGTCTCTCAGTGCAATTGCAAAGGTGACTAATTGAATAACCATTAAATTTGAACTATTTTTTTAGACACCAACGATATAATTAACTTTATTTGAATTTCACTACTCAAGAGATTAACAAATACGCCAATTGAAGTGACACAATATTTACGTGAAAAACCTAATTGAGAAAAACTATGGGCAAAATAAAATTTTTTTTTCACTATATGAAAGAAATTATAACTTCTCTTTAAATATAAGGAG
The DNA here is from genome assembly GCF_033153095.1 of Gastrolobium bilobum. Taxonomy (NCBI): domain Eukaryota; kingdom Viridiplantae; phylum Streptophyta; class Magnoliopsida; order Fabales; family Fabaceae; genus Gastrolobium; species Gastrolobium bilobum. Next base: position 44,650 of record NW_026896024.1, read on the forward strand.
AGAACAATATTGCTCTCTTGTAGTATGAGAATACATCTCACTCAAAATAACATTCAAGAGACACTTGGTGTTTTTCTCTTTTAAGATTTTGGGATTGGGATGCTATGAAATATAAAGAAAAGCATTTATTTATAGATCAGAGAAGTTCGCAAAGCTTTACGCACAAACGCCTTACTCTGCGTTTCTAACAACTTGTTCAATTTGCACAAGAGCGAGGATATTCTAACTACCAAAAATTCTCACTACTAACTTACTATCCATCACATTACTATTGGATCAAAAGAGATAAAATGTTAAAAAGTGTTTGAAGAGAGAGAAAATATTAATCTAATGGTGATTAGATAGGTAGTAAGTTGGTAGTGAAAAATTCTAGTAGTGAAAATATCCCTCCTATTTGCACAATTGCTTTGCCGCCATCGAAATTGGAATAAATCCAAAGCTAACAGAAATTTAGTTGCATTACTTTAACTACATCATTAATTACAAAATAAGAACTGCATCAACTTTTTTTTTTGGTAAGCGAACTGCATCAACTTTTGTTAAACTGTTTTGTAGCAAAATTGTTGAATATTTTTTTTTAAGAGATACCCTTTTGGGTCATCAACAAAAAATACGAAATCTATTTTAATTCCTTAAAAAAAAAGTCAACTTATGGTCTCTCTGAAATTTCAATTATTTGAAATTGTAGTTCTTTTGAAATTCAAAAAAGACTTATATTAATCCCTTCAAAAGAGCTAATATGAATATTTTTTTTAAAGAATTAAAATAAGTTCTATATTTTTTTTGTTGAGTACTCAAAATGATATTTACTCTTTTTTTTAAAGTTGCGTACTGAAAACTGGGATCAATTAACTAGGATTTCTTGCCTAAAAAAGAAAGCAATGGGATCAATTAGCTAGGATTTCTTGCCTAAAAAAGAAAGCAATCCTACACTTTGTAGAAAACTCTGACTCCTATTCATTTAATTACGGTAACTCAAAGCGTATTGGGCATTTGGGCTAACATTGGAATTAAACTTTCTTGAATCTCGTAAAGTGGGTTGCCACAAATGATGTTGAGGGATGTTCACGAAGCGAACTTCCGGTGCTCTTTGTTTTTTTTTGTTTTGTTTTTGTTTTTCTACGTAAGTATCATAAAGTCTACTTTGAATTGAGTATTTTGTTTAACTTGGGGTTGCATATGTTATTAATTGAGGATTTTGGATCATTAGATAACTTAATTGAGTGAAACATTTCTTATGATTTACTTACGGAAACAATTTTTTTATCAACTAAGTGGGAACATAAATGGACGACGGAATGGTGAGGAGTGAGGACCCCATGTAGGCATCTTGAATCAAAGTAGGTCCAATAGAATCTTCTATAATCTATATCACCTAAAAAAGTAGCAAGCGTTTTGCTAAAGAAAAGCAGTGAAATAATTCAATTGCCACTAAGACCTGAATGAACGTACATATTATTACCAAAAGTAACTAATAACTGAATATATATACAACAGAATCAGTTGGTTAATAACCAGGTCGAGCCAGAATGGGGACGGGTAGTCCAAGAAGAATTGATCCAATTCATCGATTGCGCATTAAGAGCAATTGATTGCATTTCGCGGGTTCCATCCATGTTGCACCAACCATGATACATCTTTGTCACCACTGCTTAGTACCACAATGTAATGCATTTGCGTGATCTTTTTCCTCTAATAAGTGCTTCCGTAGAGCACATGCAACATTTGAATTGACTTCTTGTTTGTGTATATTTACCTCGCAGCTCATATGCTTATCTCAAATAAACGTGGTTGTGGTTCTGTTTTGATGGCTTTTTGACCCTTATGACCCTTAATTAATAATTAATTACCAAATTGCCCTTCATTCAAAACTATTTCGAAAATTTACCCTTCCCAACAAACATAACACCAATCTGCCCCTGTTTGACCGTTGACCACGAAGCCTACCCGGGTACACCATTACCTACCCGGGTAATTTTTGAAATTTTTTTATCTACCCGAGTATGTAGGAGTGTACCCGGGTAGAGTTCTTGAATCTGGGAAAATAGTTGAATTATTTACCCGGGTATGGATCAGTGTACCCGGGTAAATCGCGTCCAGAAACCCCAATATGTATGGGTTTCGGCCATTGTTGCGAGGTATAGGGTTTTTGAAACCCCAAATCTCTCTTTCTTACCCTCTCTAATCCGAAACATCACACATATTTTATCTCATCATTTCAGAAAGCTGAATCTTGGTGGGACATTGAGATTACATCTCCACACTCCCATTTTGTGCTCAAAAATCCGAACCAACCTCCAAACCCAAAACCTAGATCTAATTTTTGTGTGAAAGATGAGTTCAAGTCCAAACATGGTTCCTATAGTTATTTACTACAATGGGAGGCATTTTGAAGGTCCGAACGGTGTCCGATTTGAAGGAAAAACAAAAACGATGAAAATCAAAGTGGGCACTACATGCAATGAATTGAAGGAGAGAATTCTTCAAAAAATGGGGTCAGAAGGCATACATTCCATCCACCGCATGATAGCCAGGTTAGAGACTGTAGTGGATATGGATACAATATACTACATTGGAAACGATATAAATGATGATGAAGATGTGGAGTTCGTAACAGATGCGTTTGTTGAATGGAAAGTATTAAAATATATTGAGATATATGTTGAAGTTGATGTTGGACAATCTTCATCTTTACCGGTGCATACAACCACTACTGCACACTGTACCGGTCAAGAAGATACAGTTGTACGATCTTCTGCACCTCCCTTATAGTAGCATTGTTTCCTTGTACCGTAAACTTTATCTTGTATTAGTTATGTATTGTGTTGTTGAAATGTATTGTTGAACTGTATTCTTGTGTTGTTGAAATGTATTGTTGAAATTTATCCGTTAAGTTTAGCGAGTCACTCGTTCCGTATTGTGCAATCCGAATGTCTACCATACCCATTTACCCCTTCCCCGAGTAAGTTAAGGTTATTGTATTACACATCAATTACCAAGATGCAAAAAAAATGGATTGAACAGCACCTGCTGCTGCATCTGCAACTGGTCTACCCGGGTAACTCGTAATGATATACCCGAGTACATCCTACCCGGGTAGACCAGTTCGTGGTACCCGGGTAGACCAGTTGCAGATGCTGTTGCAGATGCTGTTTTGGCCATTTTTTTGCATTTTGGTAATTGTTGTGTAATACCTACATACAGTATGACTTGGGGGTGGATTGATTCCGTAGAAATAGGATGCAGTAATCAAGATGTGCGCCAATGAAAGTTGAACATGAATATTAAAGTACTTTGGGTTGAATTGATTTCCAAATTAATTATGACAATATTAATGCAAGGTCCCATACTAATGCATAGAACCAACAAGTCTGAACGTGCGCAAAACAAAAATTTCATTCATTCAAATTTTGAACATCCAGTACAAAAACATCCATGCAATGTAGGTAAAGTTCCTAAATGTACCAAAATGACTACATTACATCAAACTAAATCAATGATATGAAACCCTATGGACACACTAATCCGATGACGTGTCATCCCCATTCTCTTCATCCGATTGTGTGTCATCCCCATTGTCATCATCCTCCTCCTCCTCCTGAGTATGGGCACCCTCGCCAATTAAACCCTCCAAGCGTGAAACCCTTGTGTCCAACCGTGCAACCCTTGTGTCCATCTGGTTCCGCCACTTGCTCGTGCTCTGTCTATATCCTCTAAAGTCAGTAGTCAGATCATATATGGATGCCATGACATGATCAAGTGTCCATCCACCCTCAGGAGGAGCTGGTGGTCGCCGACTGCGGGTGGGACGTGTCGGTCTGACATCAACCTCAGCAACGCCATCATCATCAAGGCCTACATCATAAACCATGAAAAACACATCTTATAAATACCACATTAAAAAATAAACAACACAAAATTGCATAAACTCATAAAGACCAACACATCACCTGCAGGTGCATCCTCCATCTCAGCATCGTGGTGGAATGGGATCTCAGGTGGTTCTGGTGCCTTCTTCCACGTCCAGATACCCGCTCTGTTCGGTAGGATCCCACACTGCTTCAGGAGCCTCTCACCAAATATTGCATTCCAGCCTCTGGCGGTCTTCAAGGTCTCTATTGCCATAGGCACTCCAAATCTATGCAGAATCTTCTGCACCAGAAATGCAAAAGGCAATTCAGCCTTCTTTGACTTGGCTGCCTTCCACATCAGTATGCATATGTAATGCCTCCAGTTCACCTGCTGACTGTGAAGGAGGGACCACAGGATGACAAAGTCCCCTTCCAGCACCTTTGAGTGATTATGCGGGCGCTGGAAAATAATATGTGTCACCACATAATGAAGAATGCGAGCAGAAACTGACAAGTTGCTAACAGGATAATGAGCAAAATGACCGGGCTCAGCGTCTGCCCTCCTAGTCTCTGTAACAATGGTCTCCCGGTTATAATCACCAAATATATGATGGCTGTCTCCATCATATAGTGCTGCTCCTGTGACACCATCTAAATCGAACCCCAGTAGCTCCGTCCAGATAGGAGCAGTCATGATGATATCAATCCCGCAGACACGGGAATTCAGCTCGCCTTGCGAGTAGCCAATGTTCTGGTAGAAGGCTCTTACCATAACCTCCGAGTATGGGCACCGCATCTCCGCCAGGTGAAGTAAATGTGTCTGCTCAAGAAGCGGCACAATGTCAAAACGCTCTAGGTTGAAGAATGCCGAATCCAGTGATTTCGGTTCGCAGATCTTCCGGGTCATGAAAAACTTCACGAACTTCTCATGTGAAGGTATGTCATCCTCAAACAAATATCCGAACGTCAAGTCCGGAGCCTGACTCGAAGCAGCCTGGGGCTGAGAGGATGACGACCCATCGTGACGACTCTTGGTTCTTCTCTCGGAATGGGTCACTGGCAGCTTTGAAACGCGTCGAGAGGTCATTGTGTCACACTATTAAACTGAAAAAATAACCAAAATCAGAAATTAGATACATGTTGGGGTTAGGGTTATGGTTAGGGTTAGATTTAGGGTTAGGGTTAGGGTTAGGGTAAGCGTATGACATACAAATTGATAAAATAATTCGGACAGAATCAAATGATATAAACGAAAATACAATGAATCAGAACAGAAATCATAACATAATTGAAAAAACTGAAAAAAAAATGCACCTTTGATCGATTTCAATCGGTAGAAGGCAGAGAGGTTGCAAGGTCCGCGAAAGATGATCAGAAACAAGACGAATTGGTGCAAGATTATGCCTGAAATCACTCCTCCAGCAGCTCTACTCGGGTACCCCTTTTGTGGGTTTTCGAAATGGGGCTGCTGGGGTATTTTAAAACCCTACCGTCGATGTTTACCCGGGTACACTGCTCCATACCCGGGTAAATAATTCAACCATTTTCCCAGCAAGAACTCTACCCGGGTACACCCCTACATACTCGGGTAGATAAAAAGTTTCAAAAATTACCCGGGTAGGTAATGGTGTACCCGGGTAGGCTTCGTGGTCAACGGTCAAACAGGGGCAGATTGGTGTTATGTTTGTTGGGGAGGGTAAATTTTCGAAATAGTTTTGAATGAAGGGCAATTTGGTAATTAGTTATTAATTAAGGGTCATAAGGGTCAAAAAGCCCTGTTTTGATAGAAGAAATTAAATAGACCCTGCCACCGACTAGTTTTAGCAGTGCACAGACTAGTTTACGGGTGCGCGTGCAGATTGTATGCTGATCAGCGCCTAGAGCACTAAAATATGATTGCCTCGAACACATGAACATATGCAGATTGCTCGCCTACATGTCAGTGTTGGAAATACTCTCACATTAGCTAAACATAGACCAAATGATGATTATATAAGTGTAAAAAAGACCCATACAACTTGAGCCTTAAGGTTTTGGGTTAAAATATGGTGTCGACTCATTTATTGTGGTTTTTCATTTGGTCAATTAGTGGAAGAATCCTTGCAAAGGGGGTTTCCACAACAGCTTTCAGGCTATTAAGGCTCTACAATAGCAAAACAACAAAATTAAATTTTGTTGTTTGTGCTATAAACATGAAGATGCAGATAAGTAAAAATTAAAGGCTTTTACCAATACTCGTTCCAACAATTTTCGAGGAAAGGGTAGAGGTAGAGGTAGAGGCAGAGGCATGGGCAGAGGCAGAGAAAAGGGGAGATCTCAAGATCAGAGATACCTTCACTAATTTCATAGTCAATAATGATAAATTTCAAGGCAAAGGCTATTAAGGCTCTACAAGAGCAAAAATATAAAATTTACTTTTTTTTGTTTGTGCTATAGAAGAATATAAAGATATATATGATTTATCACTTGAAGAATTGTAGATCTCATTGTTGGTGCATGAACAGAAGTTCAAACATGAAGATGCAGATGAGTAAACATTAAAGGCTTCTACCGATACTCGTTCCAACAATTTTCGAGGAAAGGGTAGAGGTAGAGACAGAGAAAGGGGAGATCTCAAGATCAGAGACACCTTCACTAATTTCATAGCCGATAATGATAAATTTCAAGGCAAATGCAGAGGAGGAGCTCCTGATAAATCCAAGGTAGAATGTTTTAAGTATCACAAATTTTGTCATTATCAATCTGAATGTTATACTAGGCTGCCAAATAACAAAGAAAAAGGAGAAAGTTCAAACTTTGCAGAAAAGGAGGAAGTTGAAACCTTATTGATGGTTGCTGAAGATGAAAAGAAAATTGAGCCAAATGTTTAGTATATGGATACTGGTTGCAGCAACCATATAGTAAGTCTTATTTCTCTTATTTGAACTAAAATTTTCAATCTACTATGAGTTTTGGTGATCATTCTACTGTAAAAGTAATATGAAAAAATGATATCAAAATAAGAACCAAGAATGGTTTTGTGCAAACAATATTTAATGTATTGTATGTTCCTGATTTGAAAGGCCAATTACATGAAAACGGTTACGTAATCACTATAAAAAATGTTGTTTGTGAAATATACGATTTTGTTAGAGGTGCTATTGTTGTTATTCAAATGAGTTCAAACAGATTGTTTCCATTAAAGGTTGAAGGAATCCAATCTAGTTTAATGGCTAAAATGGAAAATCCTTCATGGTTGTGGCATTTTCGCTATGGCCATTTGAGCTTTGTTGGGTTGAAGACGCTTTAACATAAATATGTGAAGAATGTGTTGTTAGAAAACAACATCGTTCTGAATTTGCAAAAGAGAACTAATGAAGAGCAAACAGAGTTTTACAATTGGTGCATTCAGACATTTGTGGTCCAATAAACCCAATTTCTAATGGAGGTAAAAAATATTTAATTACCTTCGTTGCTGATTTTTCTAGAAAATTATGGGTTTATCTTTTATAGGAAAAGTCAGAAGCTTTATCTACATTTAATAATTTAAAAGCTCGTGTGGAAAATGAGACAGGAAAGACGATTTATACCCTTCGCACGGATCATGGTGGTGAATATTGCTTAAAAGAATTTGAAGCATTCTGTGAAGAACATGGCGTCTGAAAAAAGTTTACAACTGCATGTACACCACAACAAAATGGTGTATCGGATAGGAAGAACAGAACCATCCTCAACATGTTTAGAAGCTTATTGGTAAGAGGAAGAGTTCCAAAGACGTTTTGGTTAGAAGCAGTAAATTGATGCATTCATGTCTTGAACAGAAGTCCAACCTTTCTAGTTTGAAACATGACGCCATAAGAGGCTTAGAGTGAGAGAAAACCAAATGTGGATCACTTTAGAATTTTTGAATGTATTGCATATATGCTCATGTCCAGGATCATAAAAGGAAGAAATTTGATGACAAAGCTGAAAAATGTGTCTTTCTAGATGTACACATCCAAAGTATATAAATGATTTAATCCACTAACAAAAATAATTATGATTAGCAGGGATGTTGTTTTTGATGAAGAAAATACTTGGGATTAGAATATGCAGTAGTCTACCCAAGTTCTTTATGATATTGATTCTGAATAAGAGCAAATTTCAGCCATTGAATCTTCACCATCAGTAGTTGGAGTTAACGAAGAAGAAACTCAACCTCTTCGTCGTGTTAGAAGAAGGCCTACTTGGATGGAAGATTATGAGGTAACTGGGGTTGAAGATCCAATTACTCACTTTGCTTTATTTTCAAAATGTGATCCTATGACTTTTGAGAGTGTTGTCAAAGAAGAAAAATGGCGAAAAGCGATGGATGTTGAAATTGATGCAATTGAGAGGAATGATACTTGGGAGCTAACTGATCTTCCAAATGGACACAAAATCATTAGTGTGAAGTGGGTGTTCAAAACAAAGTTGAAGAAAAATGGTGAAATTGACAAGCACAAAGCATGCTTGGTTGTCAAGGGGTACATACAACAATGTGAGATTGATTATACAGAAATTTTTTCTCCTAGTACGAGACATGATCAATCAGGTTGGTGGTTGCATTGGTAGCACAAAATTCTTGGCCTATTTGCCAGCTAGATGTCAAATCGGCATTCTTGCATGGGTACTTGGAGGAACAAGTATTTATTGAACAATCCCTTAGTTATGTGAAGGTTGGAAATGAGCATAAAGTTTACAAATTGAAAAAGGCACTTTATGAACTAAAACAAGCCCCCCGAGCTTGGTATAGTCGTATTGGGTCTTATTTTCTTAAGGTTTGTTTTACAAGGTGTCCTTACGAACATACACTTTCTATTAAAATCGATGATAAAGGAAAAATGCTCATTGTTTGCTTATATGTAGATGATCTCATATTCACTGGAAATTGGGATGTTATGTTGAAGAATTTAAAACGTCTATGATGAATGAGTTTGAAATGACTGATCTTGGTATTATGCATTACTTTCTTGGCATAAGAATAACACAATCAAGTGATGAAAGTTTTATTTTTCAAAAGAAATATGTGAGAGATATTTTAGAAAGATTTCAGATTAAGGATTGTAATCTTGTGCACACTCCAATTGAATGTAGCTTGAAGCTACACAAAGATCATGAAGGAAGGAAAGTTGATAGCACCTCCTACAAACAAATTGTGGGAAGTTTGATGTATCTCACTACAATAAGGCCAGGCATAATGTATTATGTGATTTTAATTAGCAAGTATATGAAGAATCGTACAATAATGCATTTGTTAGCTACTAAGAGAATTTTCGCTACTTGCAAGGAACAAGAAATTTCGGGATATTTTACAAGAAGGGTATAAAATCTGATTTTATGGGATTTACTGACAGTGATTATGTAGGAGATCAAGATAATAGGAAGAGCACATCAGGTTATGTTTTTATTATTGATACAGGTGTGATATGCCTCTAGCATATAATGTTTTAAAGGCCACATTTAGTGAAAAATACATACAATTGTGACGAAGATTATGAATCCATTCTCAGACTCTTCTCCTGAAAAATCTTGTGTTTTGTAGGTAAAATTTGCACTAAAAGAGAAAATCCCAAAGGCACAAAGGATTGAAGTTCCAGAATACCAGCGCCAAAAGTGCCAAGGTGGCATTAGAAGTGCCAAGGAAAGAATAACTCCCTGTTTCAAAGTGCCAGTAGCGTGGTATTGGCGCTACCAGCACTAAGAAGCTAGAATCTCCCACGCCAGAGGAGCGGGTGTGGCACCAGAAAAGCCAGGATCAAGTTCACTCACTGTTTTGGCCGCGCTAGTAGCGCGGGAGTGGCACTGCCAGTGCCAGATGCACGTGATTCGATTAAGTAAAATTCAAATTACATGTGAAAGAGGAGATTTTTTGAAGATTTTAAGGAGATTCTAAATCATATAAAAAGAGAACGAAAACCTAATAGAGGTATCTTTTGTTGAGTAATTTTCTATAGAAGAGAACAAGGAGAGAACAAGAGCTGGAGAATTGGGAAATTCGGAGAGAGAAGCTTCAAGATAAAGCAATATTGATTTGTCTTCTTCATCTTCTTTATGACTTCATCTATTATCTTTTTATTCTTTGTTTTGTTTAAGCCAGCTATGTCTAGTTAAGTTTCTTTTGTAGTTAGGGATATGGATCCGACTTGAATCCTTGTTTGGTTTAAATTATTCCTTTAATAAATTATCTCAAGTAGTTTGTGTTTTACCTGGGAGCTATTTTTACTGTAACATCCTGTATGCATCCGGTCATGTTAAAGTTATATATGATATTAAGCACAGTTACAATCAAAACAGTTGAATTAAAAATAAGGCCAAACTTTTTCCTTTCGTTAAACAAGGATTTTCATTAAAATCAATTCCGTATTTAACATAATTCAATTCTGTAATGTCACTCATTCACTATTGTGGAATAATAAATCTTAGCTTCTACATATCATACAACACTTATTAATGATTGTCAAGTGGTTCCCATAAACTAACAAGGCCCAATTCACATTTTTGTCAATTCCTACATTGACTACCTTTACTGTTTCTTAAACTAGGGATGAACTATGAATCGACAAATTCTCATCTTTTAATATGTTGTTCTAGACTTCTCCAAATTTACAACGACGTATTACACGCCTCCATAGGAGTTATATAACTCTAGATATGCCCGTCGTAAGTTAATTGTTCAAATAGTTTGCAGTGAACACAGGGCAGCGGACAAAATGCAAAACAGAGGCATTTTCCCGTGCCCCGTTTATTCTCAATTTTTTAAACAATAAACTAGAAATCCTAAGCTTTAATTTGACATATGATATGCCTTATTTCGATAAAAAACAAAGGATATATTAAATTTCAATAAACTAGACATCGTAAGCTTTAATTTGACATATGATATGCCTTGTTTCGATAAAAAACAAAAGAGATATTAAATTTCAAAGTTTAGGCCCAGAAGATGTCAAAAATTGCATTTTGAATAGTCTCTATATATTCGAATGTTGGGGATGATTTACAATGTACCAGTACCCCATATTTTAGGATAAGGTAGTAGACATCCGAAACTTTATTTTGGTACCTCCCACGCCTCAAACAAAAAAAAATTGAGTGAGATATGATTTTATAAAGTCGAAAGTAAAACTCGTAGATTTTTCAGAAAATTGGACAACACTTATTTGTTTTTCATACTTTATCCATTTATCCAATTTGGAACCTAATACATATATGTAATGGCACTCATTTCCCAACAAAAAAAAGGGAACTTATGTAACACCCCGTTCTAGAACCGGTTGTTATTATTGCTTTATGATATTAAACGCAGTAACAATCACATTAATTCAATTAAAAACACGGATAAACTTTTTCTTTGAATTCCTTTTTCATTTTTCCCTTTTTAAACCACATTGTATTTAAAATCACCAATATCGTAACTATAACTGTGTAAAGTTGCGGAATAACTAATACTATACTTAACATCATGTCCTTTATTTATTAAACCTAAAAAAATGGTCCTTACTCATTAATTTTAAGTCTAATTCATTTTTAGAAATCAGGGGCAGGGCGACTAAGCCGCTTTACAGGGAGCTTAAGCCCCCTTGGGCAGAAGATTTCGAAGTTTCTGTTCAATGAGCGGGCTTAAGCCCCCTATTGTAGAAAATTTCTCCACGCACAGTTCCTCCAGGGTGCTTAAGCCTTCTTTTTGGGCGCTTAAGACCCCTCCACCTGTGCAAAACACTAATTTCTCTATTTTCATATATTTCTCTTGGGGAACTTCCTCCTAATAGCCATATGACCTAATTGACAATCTCAATTATCACACATCAAAATAGATAACAAATACAACATCAATATCTCTCAAATATTACATGCCTTAGAACTTAGATAATCTGCATGATCGAAGTTCCTATCAAAACATATATCGAGGGATATACAAAATATCCATGATCATACTCTAAGTCCCTACATGTAATGCAAGTCTTTCCAAAATAGAATCACAACCACACGTTGCGAAAAAAATCCAAATCAATAGTATGCTGTGGACACAAACTATTTTGGCCTCCTTCCATTATCTGCTTCTACACCTTTAGTGCCAATACCTGAAATAGCATTCCCCAAACAGGGTGAGATAAAAACTCAATGAACCCAGGGTTCTTGGAGAATTCCTCCAACCCCAGAGTTCATTTCTTGCATGAAGGGTTTGTATAAACATGGCATAAACTACGTCATGTATCCAGAGGCAATATCAGTAATGATTCAAATGGCCAAAGAATTAAACAATCAAATCACTACACATGCTCTAGTTGCATTTTAGTCCTTTCCACCAAGGATACAACCTAGCCCTTAGTGCTTGTCCATTGGCCCTTTCTCCAATGATACAACAATACTATATGAATGCAAGCATACCATAATACTAACATTACCACTCAATCATCCAATCATTAACCATTACTTCCATAAAAGCAATGATGGAACAACTAGAGGGATGAACCTCTAAGATCTAAAGGTTTACCTCTTAATGCTTCATTTCCTTTGCAAGCTTTCTTTAGCTCAAACAGTAGGAATCACCATTTTCACACCAAGGAAATCTATGAGCAAAGTGAAAATGGAATTACTAACTCAATCAACATATAAAACTAAGTCCATTGCTAGACAATCAACTCAAATACTCAACATTAACACCATTCTCAACTTACATTTATTCTCCAAATATCCAAAAGACAAGGGTTTCACTCCAATGGCTCCACCAATGGGTTTTCCTCTAACAAAATATCCCCAAACACATCTCTATATCATGAACAACAAGAAAAATAATCAAAATTCATCCAACACAATGATGAATTTCATGGCACCATTCACCTCAAAACCCCAAAATCGTAAAGCATCATAAAACCATGAAATGGGATGGATTTACTCACCATGGAACATCACACAACCAAGAAGTAGATGATTCTTAAGCTCCCATGGCTTGAAAAACTCTAAAATTCCCCAAAATGAGATGAATCCCAAAATCTTTGAGGGAGGAGATCTACCTCTCTATAGTGAGTCCCACATGAAAATGATGGTAGGGATATGTAGAGGATGAAATTTCAAACAACTTTGGCTTTAAAACGAATGGATTTGGTTGAGTGATGAGGGAGTTAGGGTTTCTTGATTTTTCTCTAATGGTTTCTCTTTCACTCTCTCTGCTACCCACGAAGAAGATGAAGGAATGAGAGGCTTTTGTGTCTATTTCTAAGTTATAACACTTAACTTAGGTAAGTAAATTTCAACTAGGTAAAAACTTATCTATCTAGTTACTTCCATTCTCTGTCAAAATTTACCTATTGCTCTGGGATATTTTTACATTTATATTTACCCATTTACTTTTATATTCTGGGTAATTTTGTCTACACGTACACATTTTTATCCCAAAACTCTCATTAACTGCACTTTTTGCCTAAAAATGACTTTAATTTATTTAATTAAGCCTTTTACGTAATCAACCCCAATAATGCATGATTGAATATTTAATCACGTGCAATTTCATAATTACATAGTTTAGGGATGTTATAACTTACATCCATCAACCTATATATATATATATAAGTCCAGGTGTACATCATTGTTTACAACATCAAATAATTACGTCAAAAAATATTCATCAAATCAATTCATGCCATAGAACTTAGAATAACACATGATCAGGGTCCCTATCCACATACATAAAGGGCTATACAAAACATCAATGATTGTCGTCTAAGTTCATAAATGAATACATATACATCATCATGCATCCAAAATGAAATCTCAAAATAACAATAGCATCAGTCAGAATATGAGTCGGTCTACATTGGCCTCCTGCACCCTCTGTGCCTATACCTGAAATGAGGTCCCCACAACACGGGGTGAGATAAACATATCAATAAATCAGGGGTCTTTGGAGGATTCCTCCACCACATAGTTCACTTCAGGCATAAACAATATAAAATCATGTATGCATCAGAATATGTATATCAATGAATATGTGCAATAAGTAAATCCTTATTGCCAGAGAACACAAAATGTATGCATTATGCAAGGAAACACTATCTTATAACATACCCGTATAAGGAAACATCATCTCATACTATGCATAAGGAAACACTGTCTTATGCCTCACACAAGAAAACGCTGTCTTATGTGGCACATAAACATACGTACATATACATGCACAATATAACAGTTCATATCCACATACCATATGAAAGAACCACCCTCCTTTGGAGTTTGGTGGAACAAACAAGGGATTACCCCAAAGACCGAAAGCTTACCTGGAATAGCTCTCAATATCATCTTCCAAGCCAAGTAAAGTCCACGAGCCAACAAAATGCTCTATCAATAGTCATAACACCTTAATCCAAAACAATTAAGAGCTTTGGTCAAAGTCCATAGCTTGATCTAATACATGCTCTTCCTCCACTAGTCCACTTGGTTTCACACTATAACCAATGAACATATATCCATCAATATTCACATTCATAAACTTAACGTGAATCCTACACAAAACCAAGGTTACAGAAAACCAAGGTTTTCACATTTTAAAATCACTTGATTTTGAGTCCAATTTATCAAAGTGTTCTAAATGGCGATTTCATAATTTTTTCTTTTACGAGAACCAATCCCAAGCATGTTTAACAAAGAGGCTCACAGACAAATCACCTTTCAACTCAAGCAAATGTGGATTCCAATCTGTGAAAATGGCTCAAAACAATGTTGGGATCAACTCTACAACATATATATACCACCAACAACCATCAAAATCCACTCTTTCAATAGTCTATCATGCATTCTTACACATGGTTACATACTTTGATCTTTTACAAAACAAAATCCTAACTTTACAAACCCTAAACTCATGTATTTTTTCCAAAATCACAAGAGGGGGTTTGGGTGTTTACCTTGAGATCTTTAAATCACTAGGAGGAAGACAAATCAAGCCTCTAAGCTACAAAATGTTCCTCTTCCAGCCCAAAATCTGAAAATGGGACTTTCAAAATATGTTTTACTATCTCTCGAATGCAACTATCAATGGAAGAGATGAGAAGATAAGTTAGATAATGAAGATTTGGTAGTAATCTTTCTTGCTTCAAAAGGATGGAAGTGGTTCACAATGATAAGGGTGAATGGAGCTCTCCCATTTTTATTCCGGAATATCATGAGGTTGCAGCAAACCAGAAGGCTTTTGATGGATGCATGGATTTTATATTGTGGTTATACCATAAGTGAGTTAGGGTGAAGTAGCCCTCCAAGGATCCCTAACTTATTGATATAATTATATTATCTCACCCCGCATTATGGGGATTATCATTTCAGGTACATGAGATTATGGTGCTGGTAATCAAGTGGAAATGAAAAAGGGTGGGAAATGAAAAAGGGTGGGAAATGTCCCCAGTGGTCCAAAATACAGACGAAATGTCGTCTGTTTCATTTTGGCCAAAAAAGTGATAAAGTTTGCATACATAAGGAAAAAGAAAAAGTTAACCAGTTAGTTTCCATATTTCATTTATAAAGTAGACTGCGCTTATTATCATATGAATGTTAATTAACCGCCTGCAAACGGGGCGTTATATTTACGCAATCTTGTATGATATGATCAATTATATAAGGATTTGAGGATTAGGGTTCACAATAGGCATATTGGAATTTTACTCCTGACAAGGGTAAATACTAATTCTTGCATGTTCTAGATATAGGCTTGTAGGAATTGCAAACCTTTATAATTCATCGCGCTTAAAGCTTAATCTGAAAGGAATTACTAAGACATTAGGGCTCTAATTAGGGCTATTTGACCATTTTACCCCTCATTAATTAATTAATAACCATTTTGCCCCTGATTCGAAATTATCTACCAATATGCCCATCTTTAATCGACTACTTTGCATTTTTAATCGACTAAATGGTTGTTGGGAGATTTAATCGACTAAATCTCCCTACTTAATTGATTAAAAAATCATACTGACTTGTTTTCCTTTGTTGTCTGTTGGGAGATTTAGTCGATTGAATCTCCCAATAGCCATTTTTGCCTGTTTTGGCCATTTAGTCGATTAAAAATGCAAGGTAGTAGATTAAAGAGGAGCAGATTGGTAGATAGTTTCGAATCAGGGGCAAAATGGTTATTAATTAATTAATACGGGGCAAAAGGGTGAAAAAGCCCTCCAATTAGGTTAAAGGATTAAAGTCACTAAGGAATTAGGATTTAACCAACCAGTTATTTAGTAGATGAATTATTTGAAACAATTAAGATAAATTATTATTTAAATCAATTTAAACTACTCAAGGGGGATCGAAGGTGAAATAATTAGCTGCAGTCTCCATTATTAATCGTAAACTCCGTTTTAGTTCTTAGTTTGAATTACTTTTGATTGCAATTGTCTTTATTTTTAGTTCTATTATTAAAAAGTACTCTTCCAACTAAATTGACCTGTTCAAATTAAAGGGAATAATGAGAATAATGCTTGGTGCAATTAATCCTCATGGGACAATAACTTTACTCATTACTCTATTACTTGTATGACCGGTATACTTGTCGTGATTGCAATAAGGTGTTGTTTTATGGGTATCGAAGAAGCAACCAATTGTCACTTTGTCAAGCATAGAAGCTAAATTTGTTGCTGCTACAGCTTGTGCATGTCAAGCCATTTGGATAAGGAGAATTCTTGAGGATCTTCAATTCGAGCGACTAGGAGCTACTAAAATTATGTGTGACAATAATTCAGCAATTAGACTATCCAAAAATCGTATGTTACATGAAAGAAGCAAGCATATTGACGTGAAGTTTTATTTTTTTAGGAGATCTTCGTAATGATGGAGCTATTGATCTTATCTACTGCAGGAGTGAAGATCAAATTGCTGATATATTCACTAAAGCTCTCAAGATGGAGTCATTTGTGAAGTTAAGAAGATTTTTAGGTGTCTGCACACTTTAAATTGACTGTTAGCAAACATCAGTTTAAGGGATGGAATGTCGAAATGTCTCTTTAGTTTCGTGTGTCAGTTAGAATATTGAAGAACCAATTGTCTTTTGGTTTTCTTATGTCAGTTATGAAGTTAAATAATCATGATGTCGAATTTGGGTGTTATAAGTAGTTGATGATATGGTGTAATAAGACTCTGACTAGCATTGTAATGAGTCTCTTTTTTTTTTTTGGAGGTTACAAGGAATTGAACACAACACCCTACACTACACACACTCTTAATACACACACCCCATACCACTAGGCTAACCCTAGTGGGTATTGTAATGAGTCTCTTGATTGGTATTTTCAGTTTTTTGTATTGTCTTTTAACAGGCTTTAGTGTATTGGAGAAATTAGCAGCATTCCCATTTTTCAGTATTATATACATGTTTCAATTTTAGAGTCTCAATATTCTAACAGTTAGAACGTAGGAGGTGTTTATATTTGTGCACCTAGGAGTGTAATATGCAGGCTTGAGCTTCAGGTTCATTAAAACAAGGTCCAATTAGGGAAGACCCAAAACCATCCAAGGTAAGGAAGATATAGATTGTAAAATTACTTCCTTTCAAGAGTTAATGGATCAAGATACAAAGGAGTTGTGTTTTGATTAATTTAGAATAATTGATCAATAGTCATTAATCTAGAAGAATAATCAAAACCAGATAGATTAATTAAGATTTGACTATAGTTACTAGTTTTGTATGATACACGATACGATTCGTATCACAATCTCAGCGATACGTAAAAAAGTATACAAAAACTATTATTAATAAGGAAAAGAAAATAAATATTTGATTTGTAATTTAAATTAAAAAATCAATCTGAAAAATCTATATTAGTAAAGGAAATAATTAAATAAATATTCAAAATCTCTTTTGTCTTCAAAATAAAAAAATAAATATATAAAAGCCTGATTAAAGCAACAGAAGGTTGCTTAAATAAAAAATAAAAAGTACCTTTTCAAGATACCATACCTTGCTTTAGCTCGTATAATGTTTCTTTTAGTCAAATGCCTTATCTAATTTGTTTGTATATGTAATTATATTTTTTTTTTTGTGGAGGTTACAAGGAATTGAACACAACACCCTACACTACACACACTCCTAACACACACCCCACACCACTAAGCTAACCCTAGTGGTGCTGCATATGTAATTATATATTTTGTT
This sequence comes from Gastrolobium bilobum, assembly GCF_033153095.1. Taxonomy (NCBI): domain Eukaryota; kingdom Viridiplantae; phylum Streptophyta; class Magnoliopsida; order Fabales; family Fabaceae; genus Gastrolobium; species Gastrolobium bilobum. The sequence goes on from NW_026896024.1 coordinate 62,626, forward strand.
ATGTATACTTTTATGTTTTAAGTCTACGAAATCTTAAAGTCGACATGAATGATAAAAGTAAAGTTATTATCATATAAGAACAAGATAATATCAGCTGGCTTGATAAACAAAATGATATTGCTAACAAAAATAAAGGACCTTAGATTATTGAACAAGAAATGGGAGATGAGTCAAATGATTACACTAGTAAAGAGGATAATGGATTAACTATGTCACTAATAGATGCTGATAGTGATAGTAGTGATAATATTAGTCTTGATGATTGATGAGTAAGAGAATAACTTGGTTTGCACTTTAGTTATTTATGTGTTTTGCTGATTAGATCTTTTTTGAAATTTGAATTTGTATGATATTAAGTATATTATATGTTTTTAAATTATTTTTTATTATATTTTTGTATCTTATGATTCGATACGATTCATGATATAAAAAACTGGGCAAAAAAATACTTGAATCACGATACGTATTGTGAGTCAACAACCTTGGATTTGATACAAAGTGTTGTTAAAACCTTCACATGGGCTGACTTTTTAATAATGTTATCTCGACAAGACAAATTTTTTTATCTTGTTAGCAAATCAATTAAATTTGATAAATTCATGGATTTTTTTTCCAATTTTATTTTTAATCTCCACCTGAATTTATTTATTATTCGACATAACTTAATGGGGTATGTTTTTCTCTTGTTGCAAGAGAAAAATATCTCCTCCTGCACACCCATAAAAAGTCCCAAAAGTTTTTTTCTTTTTTTAAATATGGTGGGCTCCACATTATTTTGTGACTACATGAAGATTATAAGTTTATCCTGCAATAGGAGAAACTTATAATCTAACTTAATTTGCTAAATCAGTGATTCTTTACGGGAATTGTGCACGTTTATTCTCCAAATAACTTTAACAAGAGTTTCTCTCTCATTATGATGAGATGTTGAAACTCACTTTGAGATGAATAAAATAAAGTAAAATTAAAACATGATGTTATAAAACTCTTGTTCCGTCTAATATTTAAGGGGTTGTTTAGTAGAGGGATAAATTTTAGATTCCCAATAAACTCATATTGGGAATCCTAGTTGTCCACGTTTGGTACAAGGATACTAAAATTTCTTATGTGAAAATGAGATTCCTTGAAATTTAAATTGTGAATAACAATCACATGAAATAATACCATCAGGTGGATGGTATTCTTAGATTCCCACATGATGAACTTGTTTTTACATAATTTATAGGATATAAATAACCCTGCTTTAATATTTTTATGACTAAAATACCCTATTTTAATATTTTTATGACTAAAATACCCTATTTTGTTATAGCTCTAGCCGTGATACTTTGCTTCAGAAAATCATGAGTTCCTCTCTTTCATTTCATGACGCCTTTAATCTTTGCTTCACGTCGCTTCGCTCTGTGACTCCAACGCCACGGTCGTCCGGTTTCGACATTGAATCGACGACTAGATGTTGCAGATCGATTAAGAACGATTGAGAATAACTTGAGGTTGCTCTGGTTTGAGAAAGGTTAAATTCATTTGGAAAATTTGGCTTTGATCTCCAACGTCGCGTTTTGACCCTTTTGTGACATATTAGATTTTTTTTTCAAAAATCCATCAAAGGTTAATTTTGTAAAATCAGCCCACATTCCCAAGAATTATTGACAATCAATCAAATATAGAATCAAAAAACTTGAACCAATATTTTTTGAAAATATTTTGGCCCACCAAACACCTTTTTAATAACATTCATGAAAATTTCATCATATTTCCAGGAATAAAAAAAGTTCTCTATATTAAACACCCCATAGAAAACTCTCTACAAAACTCACTCTTCTTATATGTTGAAAAAATAAAAGAAAAGAATCTTGGAGCACCGGCCAGTCCACCGAGTAGTGAACCGGTAGCTAGATAATAATAATGCATGCCTAAATCCTACATCTAAGAATGTGCTATGTTTCAAAAGAACATGGTTCAAATTGAGTTTGAGTGGAGTTTCTGCCTTGTTGGAAAGCTGAACTCTTCCCAATGAATATCAGACAACGATACCCGGTATGGCCCAACAAGGCCCTTTTTAGAGGTTTGTGACCTCTTTTCAACAACACATACAGTTTCTCCACTACGTTCACTCATTCTTTGACCTTGTTGCCTCTTTGCTGTATGTAAGTTTTTATTCACAGTCTTCTGATATAAACTTATAAGAAATAAATGAGATTAATGGTTTTTATATTATAAAAAATAATTTTATTTCCTATATATATATAAAAATGTGCGGGGTCTATATATACTCTCATATGGGCTCTCGCGAAAGTCTTACATAATAATTAAAATATAAAAGTCAAAACTGATCTCATTGCCAATTGCCATTCGTTCTTAATGCGTCTTCACTCCTCATGTAATATAGATAGATACATACATGTCATAGTGACTAAAGCGTCATTTTTTGTTAAATTTTTTATACAAATGTCATGCGAATAGTATTTTTTATCAGACTGTCACGTGTTATAATTTGTTATCACTGGTAGTGAATTTCGTGACCAATAATTTCGTGACACGTGGCCATATTGCAGACCAAATTTGTTATCATTGGTAGCGAATTATGACACGTCAGCTTATTCATGCGAAAGTGTGTCACGTGTCATAAAATCGTTGACGAACGTAATTCACTATCAGTCGTAGCGAATTACGCTCATGTGACAGTTTGGTAAAAAGTACTATTGGCATACATTTGAATAAAATTATCTCACCCCGCATTATGGGGATTATCATTTCAGGTACAGGAGATTATGGTGCTGAGATATCGCCCGACAAAAGGCCGGAAGAGATATTATATGACTTGATAGTCAGGATTATAACTGCTATTTCATTTTGTACATGACATGATGTTACTCTTTTGAGATGTATAAGTCATGTATTCTTTTGGAGAGCATAGAGGATGTTTTTCCCATGTAGATTGTTGTATATGTTGTTAGTGAGGTATACACAGACATATGTTACTTATTTAATTGCATCTCCTTGTTTATTTGATGTAATTATGTAAGTAACATTATGGGCATTATTTTGAGACCGATGGTTATGAGATAGCCTAGGCCATAGATGGCTGTGAAATATGTTTATCCATGTTGAGATATGATTGAGATATGTTTGAACTGGTAATCAAGTGGAAATGAAAAAGGGTGGGAAATGTCCCCAGTGGTCCAAAATACAGACGAAATGTCGTCTGTTTCATTTTGGCCAAAGAAGTGATAAAGTTTGCATACATAAGGAAAAAGAAAAAGTTAACTAGTTAGTTTCCATATTTCATTTATAAAGTAGACTGCGCTTATTATCATATGAATGTTAATTAACCGCCTGCAAACGGGGCGTTATATTTACGCAATCTTGTATGATCTGATCAATTATATAAGGATTTGAGGATTAGGGTTCACAATAGGCATATTGGAATTTTACTCCTGACATAGGTAAATACTAATTCTTGCATGTTCTAGACATAGGCTTGTAGGAATTGTAAACCTTTATAATTCATCGCGCTTAAAGCTTAATCTGAAAGGAATTACTAAGACATTAGGGCTCCAATTAGGTTAAGGGATTAAAGTCACTAAGGAATTAGGATTTAACCAACCAGTTATTTAGTAGATGAATTATTTGAAACAATTAAGATAAATTATTATTTAAATTAATTTAAACTACTCAAGGGGGATCGAAGGTGAAATATACCTTAGCTGCAGTCTCCATTATTAATCGTAAACTCCCTTTTAGTTCTTAGTTTGAATTACTTTTGATTGCAATTGTCTTTATTTTTAGTTCTATTATTAAAAAGTACTCTTCCAACTAAATTGACCTGTTCAAATTAAAGGGAATAATGAGAATAATGCTTGGTGCAATTAATCCTCGTGGGACGATAACTTTACTCATTACTCTATTACTTGTAAGACCGGTATACTTGCCGTGATTGCAATAAGGTGCTGTTTCATGGGCATCAAAGAAGCAACCAATTGTCACTTTGTTAAACATAGAAGCTAAATTTGTTGCTGCTACAACTTGTGCATGTCAAGCCATTTAGATAAGGAGAATTCTTGAGGATCTTCAATTCGACCGACTATGAGCTACTAAAATTATGTGTGATAATAATTCAACAATTAGACTATCCAAAAATCCTGTGTTACATGGAAGAAGCAAGCATATTGACGTGAAGTTTTATTTTTTTAGGAGATCTTTGTAATGATAGAGCTATTGATCTAATCTATTGCAGGAGTGAAGAAAAAATCGCTGATATATTCACTAAAGCTCTCAAGATGGAGTCATTTGTGAAGTTAAGAAGATTATTAGGTGTCTGCACACTTTAAATTGGCTGTTAGCAAACATCAGTTTAAGGGATGGAATGTCGAAATGTCTCTTTAGTTTCGTGTGTCAGTTAGAATATTGAAGAACCGATTGTCTTTTGGTTTTCTTATGTCAGTTATGAAGTTAAATAATCATGATGTCTAATGTGGGTGTTATGAGTAGTTGATGATATGGTGTGATGAGACTCTGATTAGCATTGTAATGAGTCTCTTGATTGGTATTTTCAGTTTTTTGTATTGTCTTTTAATAGGCTTTGGTGTATTGGAGAAATTAGCAGCATTCCCATTTTCAGTATTATATACATGTTTCAATTTTAGAGTCTCAATCTTCTAACAGTTAGAACGTAGGAGATGTTTATATTTGTGCACCTAGGAGTGTAAAATTCAGGCTTGAGCTTCGGGTTTATTAAAACAAGGTCTAATTAGGGAAGACCCAAAACCATCCAAGGTAAGGAAGATATAGATTGTAAAATTACTTCCCTTCAAGAGTTAATGGATCGATACGAAGGAGTTGTGTTTTGATTAATTTAGAATAATTGATCAATAGTCATTAATCTAGAAGAATAATCAAAACCAGATAGATTAATTAAGATTTGACCATAGTTACTAGTTTTGTATGATACACGATACGATTGGTATCACAATCTCAGTGATACGTAAAAAAGTATACAAAAACTATTATTAATAAGGAAAAGAAAATAAATATTTGATTTGTAATTTAAATTAAAAAATCAATCTGAAAAATATATATTAGTAAAGGAAATAATTAAATAAATATTCAAAATCTCTTTTGTCTTCAAAATAAAAAAATAAATATATAAAAGCCTGATTCAAGCAACAGAAGGTTGCGTAAATAAAAAATAAAAAGTGCCTTTTCAAGATATCATACCTTGCTTTAGCTCGTATAATGTTTCTTTTAGTCAAATGCCTTATCTAATTTGTTTACATATGTAATTATATATTTTGTTATGTATACTTTTATGTTTTAAGTCTGCGAAATCTTAAAGTCGACATGAATGATAAAAGTAAAGTTATTATCATATAAGAACAAGATAATATCTGGCTTGATAAACAAAATGATATTGCTAACAAAAATAAAGGACCTTAGATTATTGAACAAGAAATAGGAGATGAGTCAAATGATTACACTAGTAAAGAGGATAATAGATTAACTATGTCACTAATAGATGCTGATAGTGATAGTAGTGATAATATTAGTCTTGATATTTGATGAGTAAGAGAGTAACTTGGTTTGCACTTTAGTTATTTATGTGTTTTGCTGATTAGATCTTTTTTGAAATTTAAATTTGTATGATATTAAGTATATTATATGTTTTTATATTATTTTTTATTATATTTTTGTATCTTATGATTCGATACGATTCACGATATAAAAAGTTGGGCAAAAAAATACTTGAATCACGATACGTATTATGAGTCAACAACCTTGGATTTGACACAAAGTGTGGTTAAAACCTTCATGTCGGCTGACTTTTTAATAATGTTACGTCGACGAGACAAATTTTTTTATCTTGTTAGCAAATCAATTAGATTTGATAAATTCATGGATTTTTTTTCCAATTTTATTTCTAATCTCCACCTGAGTTTATTTATTATTCGACCATAACTTAATCGGGTATGTTTTTCTCCTGTTGCAAGAGAAAAATATCTCCTCCTGCACGCCCATAAAGAGTCCCACGAGTTTTTTTCTTTTCTTTTTTTAAATATGGTGGGCTCCACATATTTTTGTGACTACATGAAGATTATAAGTTTATCCTGCAATAGGAGAAACTTATAATCTAACTTAATTTGCTAAATCAGTGATTCTTTACGGGAATTGTGCACGTTTATTATCCAAATAACTTTAACAAGAGTTTCTCTCTCATTATGATGAGTTGTTGAAACTCACTTTGAGATGAATAAAATAAAGAAATTAAAAACATGATGTTATAAAACTCTTGTTTCGTCTAATATTTAAGGGGCTGTTTAGTTGAGGGATAAATTTTAGATTCCCAATAAACTCATATTGGGAATCCTAGTTGTCCACGTTTGGTACAAGGATTCTAAAATTTCTCCTGTGAAAATGAGATTCCTTGAAATTTAAATTGTGAATAACAATCCCATGAAATAATACCATCAGGTGGATGGTATTCTTAGATTCTCACATGATGAATTTGTTTTTACATAATTTATAGGATATAAATAACCTTGCTTTAATATTTTTATGACTAAAATACCCTATTTTAATATTTATATGACTAAAATATCCTATTTTGTTATAGCCCTAGCCGTGATACTTTGCTTCACAAAATCGTGAGTTCCTCTATTTCCTTTCATGACGCCTTTAATCTTTGCTTCACGCCGCTTCGCTCTGTGACTCCAACGCTACGGTCATCCGGTTTCGACATTGAATCGACGACTAGATGCTGCAGATCGATTAAGAACGATTGAGAATAACTTGAGGTTGCTCTGGTTTGAGAAAGGTCAAATTCATTTGGGAAATTTGGCTTTGATCTCCAACGTCGCGTTTTGACCATTTTGTGACATATTAGATTTTTTTTTCAAAAATCCATCAAAGGTTAATTTTGTAAAATCATCCCACATTCCCAAGAATTATTGACAATCAATCAAACATAGAATCAAAAAACTTGAACCAATATTTTTGGAAATATTTTGGCTCACCAAACACCTTTTTAGTAACATTCATGGAAAATTCATCATATTTGCAAGAATGAAAAAAGTTCTCCTATATTAACCACCCCTTAGAAAACTCTCTACAAAACTCACTCTTCTTATATGTTGAAAAAATAAAATAAAAGAATCTTGGAGCACCGTCGAGTCCACCGATTAGTGGACCGGTAGCTAGATAATAATAATAATGCATGCCTAAATCCTACATCTAAGAATGTGTTATGTTTCAAAAGGAACATGGTTCAAATTGAGTTTGAGTGGAGTTTTTGCCTTGTTGGAAAGCTGAACTCTTCCCAATGAATATCAGACAACGATACCCGGTATGGCCCAACAAGGCCCTTTGTAGATGTTTGTGACCTCTTTTCAACACCACATACAGTTTCTCCACTACGTTCACTCATTCTTTGACCTTGTTGCCTCTTTGCTGTATGTAAGTTTTTATTCACATGCTTCTGATATAAACTTATAAGAAATAAATGAGATTAATGGGTTTTGTATTATAAAAAATAATTTTATTTCCTATATATATAAAAAAGTGCGGGGTCTATATATACTTCCATATGGGCTCTATACATTTTTATGTGTGTAAGAGATAAAATTATTTTCTATAACATGAGATAAAACTTATGTTGCTTCACAGAAGACTTCTCCGTAAATGATGCGAAAAAACTCACTGGTTTCCTATTCTTTTTTCTTTTATGATATTGTTGAGTATTTTGTAGTGTTCATTAATTCAGGTATTAGACTAAAACACCACTAAATAGTTTCATTAAAAAAGCAACAAAATTACCTAAGAGTTATTGGTCTAGGATTTAATCTATACAAAGAATAGTGAGTTTGTTTCATGAAAGTAGTAATTTTCGAGAAAGATGGAGAGACTCAAACCTAAAACTAAATTAATCGGGTCTATTTGTTATTTAAAAAGAACTATTAAAATGGAATATTCTAGAAACTTATTATACATGCAATTTTTTTTAAAAACAAAAACAAAAACAAAAGTGGGACTGAATAACAAAATACACATGGTAATGAATGTATCACGTACTAATATTTCTTCTTGACTATTTATTCAATATTCTCATTCTCTCGATTTTGTCTATTTTTTCTTATCAAGATTTAGATTGTTTGTCTTAGAGCTGAACAAAAAGAAAGTGTTCTGAAGAAATAAAATAAGGGATCTGATCATGGAACAACAAAGTATTTTTGCAAATAGAGAAAGACCTGAAGAATAACACCCATACCGTTTGAAATTTAGAATCGAATAGTAGGACCCAAATTTATGAACACGTTGGATGAGAAACAGCAACATCAATCAGACACCCATCACAGAGCAAATACAAAATTCGCGAAAGTCTTACATAATAATTAAAATATAAAAGTCAAAACTGATCACATTGCCAATTGCCATTCGTTCTTAATGCGTCTTCACTCTGCATATCCTCTCACGTGAAAAAATGATCATGTGTTCATGTTATTTGATTACAATCATTCATTGATGATGAGATAAGAGAGCAAAAAATATATAATTTTTAAATGAGTAATTGTGATCAAATAATATCACCACATAACCACTTTTCCATATTAGAGGAACCATTCCCTAGATACATATATCACTAATGAGAGGTTTCCATCAATGTATATTCAAATGATGGAGATTGAGGCATCGAGAAGAAAGGAGCACAACAGAGATAGAATATGAAGGATCGAAAATCATTACACTTAACCTGTCATATCGCTATCACTTTCTTACTTGTCATATATCAGTAACTTTAATGGGTCACACTATCTTTGCAGCATAATCTTTATCACAATGTGATCTCCTTGGGCTGTCGATGTACTATTTGGCAAGCCTCAAAAGTCTCGATGTTGATCTGTCATTTCAAATTGGACCTTACTGAGGGCTTCAACCCTTGGCCCCTTTCAACTGCAAGTGCCACGTTAATGGTCATTTTCAGTTGGAAACATTCAAAGTAAGTCGCTATATCCCAAACACTGCAAATTGGTGGAAGATTGACTAGTGATTACGATGTACAAAGATGTGTGCGCAAATGCTATATATGACAGTGAGTTTTTGTTGATTTTCTACAACTGAATTTTAAAGGATTGACAAAACTCATATGATTGACAAGCGCATTAGATCCTTTTCACATGTAAGTGCCTATTCATCTAAACAAGAAAAGGAGGTGGACCTGTGCTGAGTTATTATGGCATTGAAGACGAGTTATGTGCAGAGGTCAACTCAATCTTAATTCTGAAAAAGATAGTTAGGCTTCAATCTACCAATCACAAGACACCATTATGGAATGTTGAGTCAAAAGGACCTTGGCCGGCTGGTAATGCTTGGATAATAATAATTCACAATCACAAACGCATTTTGCAGCTACGGGTCGCTGCATACAACATTTACCTACGTACGTGCTTATGGGTGCTTGCTGTCATTTAGAAAAATGCTGGCCTTATTCTATGTCCCGCGATTGGTGAGTTCCATTAATAATCATTGATGTATGTTAATTTCAACAAACAATTTGCATATTTTCTTTATTATGAGATTCAAAATTTCTTATCTCTATTATTAATTTCTCCATTCCAATTATTATACCAAGACAGAGAGAGCGTATCTGTACTAAAAAAAAAAAAGGGAGCAGTATACCCCAACTTATCTATAACCGGATAATGTAAATGCATTAATGAGATCCAATTATAATTTTTCAACACTAATAAATAGAGAAATATGTACAAAAATTTCACATATCCCTCACATATTAAATTATTTAACATGAGAGCATCAGAGGGGACCTCACTTCACTATCTTTTACAATATAGCTCAATGGTGGCAAGACATGCTGAGTGTGAGGAAGTAGAGGAATCTCGGTTTCATTTGAAGAATGATTGGGCTTTTGATATCTTCATGGGCCTTTCTGCCCAGCGTCTTGATTGTTGCATACAGTATACATATGTTCTGTCAGTGGTAGACTTGGCCTATTCCCAAACTGTAATAGAAACCAAAGCACAGTGGCAAATATTTCGTTCATTTTTGGATATAAATATTGTGTATGATGCTTTCTATCATTCGATTTCATTTCTCTCTCTAAACTTAACTACTGAAGTAACTTATTTAGATTTGGAAACGGGAAATGTGTGCCAGAAAAGAGACCTAATAGAGCGCAATTGTTACAAGGGAAGAGAAAGGGGCCTATATTATTTCTTAAGACTGGTTCAACTTCAAGAAGGGCCGAGCTGAGAAATTTTAAAATAATAATGAAAAAAGAATTTTTGGGTCCGAAAGATATGTCTCTTGACCAGTGTTTAAAAACTCGGTTTGACCATTAACTCGACTGAGGTCAGGGGTCACGAGTTCAATCAGGGGATAATAGGTCGCTTCGCTGACTCGATTTTATATTTTAAAAATATAAATATATATCATATATGAAAAATTTTAAAAAATTAAACCACCAATCATCAAAGATTTAAAATATATTTAACATAATTCAATTAATTACATCCACAAGTCAATATTATCCAAGTTAATTAAAGTATCAAAGTATTAAAGTATAAAATACATATTCCAATGGAGTTAATGAAATGTTATTTTATCAAACTTAGGCCCTCCTTGTACTTCTCAATCATTCTTGTCCAAACATGAGGATAATTGCTTTCATTTTGGGGTACAACGGTGATATGAGGTTCATGATCTACACCATCCTCATCTAAATTCAATTCATCTACAATAACACATTATATGTAAGCTAGTAAATAATATAAAGCGATTAAATCATCAAATTAAACAATAAAATTATAATCATCAAGAAACATATCAATGTTATCTACAATTGATTCAATGACATTATTCCTCAAAAACCTATGCCTTCTAAATAAAAATTTGTCAACCCTTACTTTCTCCCAATCTACTTTCATGATTTACTGGAGCAGCGCTCTATACCATAATTATTATAAACAACAAAACATTCTATTTTATTTGCACTTTTTCTTGAAATAAAACACATTCATTACAAACTGCTTACCAAAAAGAAAAAAATACAAATTTGTCTAGACTCTAGAGAAGAATGTCATCACAGAGAGAATAAAATAATAGCCTTTGAAGAAATATATCCTCCCTTTCAAAAAACTTGCTGCTTCTTGAAATATTGGAATGAACTTCTCTGTATCATTTGAGGTCATGCATAAAAATTATGCAACAACATGTGAAAGAAGATCCCTTACCTAAGAGAGAACAACAAAGGAGAGGCAGCGACACTACGAATCAATGATGAGGAGAGAAGAACCAACACAGTGGAGGAGATGGAGAGAGAAGTCCAAAGAGGATAGGAGAAACCACAACCACGGCGGAGGAGATCACCAGATCAGGGAGACTGGGTTTGTATCTGGAAGAGAAGAACAGAAGAGCAGAAGAAGAATAATTCAGATTTTGTATCTAGTTCTAGACAATGACGGAGTCACTTATTATTCAGGTGGTGCCTTGACACCAACTAATTTTTAAAAATGGTACCAATTTTCTTTAAAAATTATGGTACAACCTTAGCACTGACTGAGTTTTTAAAAATAATACAACCTTGACATCGCTGAATTCTACTTGGTTGGGTCTTTAGGAACCAGTTGAGTTTTACTTTTGGCTCTGCCACTGGTTCTAGACCTAGACAACAACGAGTGTTTGTTTGTTTGATTTTCTAAACACAAAATGACTTTGTTTCATGTGTAAATTCTTTTTTTTTTTAAAAGCAATAAACCCCTCTGACTCCTGAGTTTCGAGAGTCAGTATAATAACCCTTACTAGTAATTGTGAATTTAATATTGAAGAATAATTAGAAGAAAAAGAAATAAAGTCACCTTTGGTGAAAAAGGAGTTAAAATGACAGTTAATGGGTAAAAATACGGGTAAACAAAGTTACCCAAAAGTGAAAGTAAAGTTAAAAATACGACTAGAAAAATATTCTAGTCCATTTAGTAAAGTTTGGTAATGAATGGAGGTGTGTAGATAGATAAGCTTATACCCACTGGTAAAGTAAACTCATTTAAGTGACTCAATTAAGTCACTATTCCCCTTCTTCTTCGTTTTCATCAGACCCGACGACAGTAAAGGAAAAGAAAAGTTGGAAATGTTGATTTTAAATCTTCCGAAATTCATAACTTGAGCTAGAGACCTCCAAATCACTCCGCTCCAAATCCAATCTTGTAAGAAATTTCGAGAGGAACACATTGGTACCCATATTTTCATGTGGGGTTCACTGTAGAGAGATCTTCTTCCCCTAAGATTTTAAATTTCATGGAAAATAGGAGTTTTGATGGAGCTTGAGGCCATAAGAGCTTAGAAACCCATCTCTCCTTTGTTCTAGAGTGCATTGTGGTAAGAAATTCCCTTCCCATTCATGTTTTTATAAAGATTGAATTTAGGTTTCCATTTTGAAACTTTGGCTTGAATGAGCATGTTAGAGCTTGATTTAGGCTTAGCTCATGTTGAGAAAAATGTTTAGGTGAAGATTTTAACAGTGAAAATGTATTCAAAAAAAATTAAAAATACCGTATTTTTGAATAGTTTCGTATACATGAATAGTGACATATACGTGAAAGTACTGTAGAGATGAATAGTACTGTATATATGAACTGATGATGGATAATGTTGTAAATGTGTTCATTGGTTATAGTGTGAGACCAAGTGGGCTTGTGGAGCAAGAGCATAGAAATTGAGCAAGGCTCTTGATTACTAGAGATTGAGGTAAGTATCAAACAATGGTTTGATGTGAAACTTATATGAAATGGATATATGTTTAATTGTGATAAATTCACCATGGATAGGTGTGTTGGTCATTTGTTGAGCATTGTGTTGGCTTATGGACCCTTTGACTTGGAAGAGTCTAGAAAAAGAACTATTCCAGGTAAGCTTTGGTCCTTGGGGTTAATACTCTGTTTGTTCCACCAGACTCCGAGGGAGGATGGTAGTTTGATATGGTATGTTGAAAATGAACTGTTATATGTTGCATGTATATGTATGTATGTTTGTGTGCCACACAAGACGGTGTTTCCTTGTGTGAGGCATAAGACAGGGTTTTCTTATGCATAGTATGAGACAGTGTTTCCTTGCGTAATGCATACTTGTTATATTCTCTGGCCAGTAAGATTACATTATTGAACACTGCATTGTCATACATATTCTGATGCATGCATGGATTTTGTACTATGTTTATTCCAGAAGTGAGCTTAGGGGTGGAAAAGCCCTCCAAAGGCCCTAGCTTACTGAGGTAATTATATTATCTCACCCCGCGTTATGGGGATTATCATTTCAGGCATAGGAGCTGATGGTGCTGAGGCATCGTGTGGCAAGAAGCCAGACGAGAGACATTACCTAATCTGATAGTTAGGATTAGCTTGTTATGCTGATACGTATTTGACATGATTTTATTTTGGATATGTATCTATATGCCATGTCATCATTTTGAGAGCATAGGAGATGTCTATGCCATGTTGATAGTTTATCTATTTTGTTAGTTATGTCTGTATATGTATAGGTTACTTATTTGATTACATCTCTTTTGGTTGGTTGATGTAATCATGTAGGTAACTCTATGGATATTATTTTGAGATCTGTTATGATTCTGAGATAGTCTACGCCATGGATGGCTGAGTAATATGGTTTATGCTAAGATTATATTAAACTGTCAATCAGGTTATCATGGAGGGAATTATCCCCAGTGGTCCAAAATACAGAGGAAATATTGTCCGTTTTATTTTGGCCATGGAAGTGAAAAGGTTTGCAATACATAAGGAAAAAGAGAAAGTTTGTTCAGTTAGCTTCCGGATTAATTAAGTTGAGCATGTTGCGCTTACTATCACATGAATGTTAATTAACCGGCTGCAGACGGGGCGTTACAGTCAGAGGGGTCAACGTATATACAGGGTCTAAATGTTGATCCCAACTCTCATATAGAGAAGGTCAATATCTCCGACGGGGTCAACTCTAGGGCAGGACGAGATTTGAAAACACTACTCTTGACACCTTGGCTCGTGAGCCCACACTTCCAGCAACTAAGTAAGGGGTTGACTTTTAAACTTGATCATGATAACAAAAATATAAAGTAAATAACACTTTTTTGCCTATGTTCTTCATATGGGACAACGACCATTTTACCATCTTCTTGGCAAAAATTTACCGGATTGCTACTCTAGGGAAAATTTGTGCCAAAATACCGCGTCACTAAACTAGCTGCGTTGTGCAACGAGATTAGGTGGCACCATATAACACCTCACAATTTTAAATTAAGTATTTAAGCCATTAAGTGTGTAATTAAGTGGAGATTCAGTGAAAATCTTAAAGATTAGGCCAAAATACAAAGAAAGGGCAAAACGGTAATTAGTCAACACGCAACCCTAGGAAGATAAAAATTGAGTAGAAGGTCTCAGATGGTAAAAATAACCCTGGAAATGGGTTCAGAACGAAAAATTGAGTGGTTAGGAAAGTTTTAGAAAAATCAGTGAATAGTGTTTTTCGCGGGTAAAAATACCGCGTTACGATTGCACCGTAAAACGTGCCATTTGAATTTTGAGCTCTAGGTTTCAATTATGAGTCATAAATGGTCTATTGAGTTAGGAAATATGATTGTTGATAAAATTTGATGAAAGTAAGTCATTTTGGGGAAGCGTGTCAACGGCGCGCGCGATAGCTTAAAACAGTGTTTTCTCCGAACAGATGAGGGACTCTGAATTCATCTGATCAAGCCTAATTAAAATGGAATAGTTAATGTTAAAAATTAGAGTTTCTAAATAGGCTTTGAATTTACGGACGTTTAGTGAGAGTTTTGACGCGTTTTGAATCGCGTGAGGTGGCGTGGGACCCACCCCACTTAAAATCACTTAAGTCCACCTCATCCTATCACTATTCATCATCTTCCCACTCCCCTCTCTCTCCCTTCAGCCGCGCAAACAGCCCCCTCCCCCTTCATTTTTGTGCAAATCTTTCTTTGATCACAACTCACACAAAACTCAACCAAAATCAACAAACTTTGACTTGAATTCCATAGGAAATCACCTTCTAAAGCCATTGGTGGCCTTGTTTAACCTTGAAAGTGAGTGGATTTTGAGATCCTCCCCATTTTAGGCCGCGGTTTGCTTGGGAAAAAGAGTGATCATGGTGTTTTCAAATGCTCCAATGGTGGAGTATACTTAGGAGGAGTCATTTGCCTTGCTTTTGGGTGAGTTATTTCAACATTTGAATGGTTGATTTGTGATTTATGTTTATGAACCCTAAAGAGGGATTTTATGATGTGTTGTGTTAGAGAGCTCAAATGGAAAATGTCTATTAGATGATAAAGCCTTAGAATGATGTATTAATGCTAGAAACGCAATGAAAATTTTAGGTGAAATGTGATGATTTTAACTTAGTGAATTTGAGGTGATGATTTTGGGACTTTGGAATTTTGTGTTGAGGCATTGTTTGATGAATTGTGGTATGATTATATGATGATATAATGTGGTTGTGTGAGATGTGGAGTGAGTAAAAGTGAATGGAAATCCTAGAATTGCCATAGGTTGCAACTTGGCCTTTAAAGGAAAATTATGGAATTGATGTTGTTGGAAATTGTTTGAGTGATGAATTATGTGTTAAAAAGGTAATTAGATGCGTTTCGTGGTGATTGGCAAGTAGAAGAATCAATGCAAAAATAATAAGTGGCTTAGTTGGCATAAAGAACCTATAGTGAAAAATTTCGCAAAATGATGCGTAAATGTCATAAAACGGAAAAACGACGATTGAACTAGCCTCTAAGCAACGTAAGGAAGCGTTATAAAATGAGAAAGAAAATTTAGAAAAATAAATCCCCAAATAACACATAGATGGCCGAACCTTCAAGGAGGAAGGGGGAATTTTTGCGGTTTTCGCGTTTTGATGTAATTCGACGCGAAAATGGCGAAACGACACTTGAACTTGCCTCTTGGCAACCTATTGAGGCGTAATAAAATGAGAAAGAAAATTTAGAAAAATAAATTTGAAAATAAGCCTAGGATGGCCGAACCTACCAAGTGTGGGTGAGGTGATTTCGTGATTTTGCGTTTTGATGCTATTTGACGCGTACTGATAGATGTACGTGATTGTATAGGTTGTCGTACGTTGACTTGAATCCCGAAACTTGAATCTGGGAGTTGCCCTTGGTCCTGGACCAAGTGGATTGAGGTATGTAATTGATTTAATGCATGTATAATTGTAAATTAGCATGTATTGTTTGAATTATAAGAGATTGGGAATGTCCTCTGTGTATGCATTCTGCTATGTACCAAGTTGAGGGATAAGCTGTTGCGGAGCTTGTGAAAGCAATATTTAAGGTAACCTCTTGGTACTGGGGCTTGTTACCCTTTTCTGTTCCACCTTGCCAGTTGATGGCAACGGTAGGAAGTGTGTATGAGTAGTATAGAACACATGAGCATGCATGCATTATTACAATGGGTACTTATGTACCAAGTCTCTGGCCAGTAGACAGTTTTCTTAGCCTTCGGGCAGTTTCGGACTTCCACTGGATAGGTCTCCAGGAGGGAGTTCCAGTTGACCGTGGGTCATGGTGTGTGATCCGGGTAGGAGCACACTAGGAATGTCTTTGGCGTTTTGGATGGTTGGGGCATCATGGTTGTGGTTTCTTTGAACGCACCTTGGATGATACCCATAGGCTTATATATGCCCAGGGCGTACGTGGAATTGGGGTTACCATCCCGTATCGTCGTAGTTTGTATCTTTATATTCTTCATTTCTCTAAAACCCTTGCTATATCCCGTTTTAAAAATTGGTTGTTGTATTCTATTCATATGCATCGAAGTGAACCATTAGGCGGAGTTTTCTCCAGAACCTCTGGGTTACTGAGATATATTCGTATATCTCACCCCGTCTCGGGGCATTTATTTCAGGAGGTAGCATTGGAGCGGGAGCAGCGGGCAAGAGGCCCGCAGAGTGATTCAGTGGAGTTTAGCTTTTTGCATTTTGTTGGCCATGTGGCCTAGGCTAGACTTAGGGCATGAACATCTCATTGTATTTTGGTAGGAGCTTCATTAGCATCTTGTTCATGTCATTTTGCCTAAGTCTAGTGGTCATGCCTTGTAGTTTATTTACCATTTGTATTATGTTGTAATATTGGAAGATTGTAATTAAGTTTCATTTGGAGTTGTAAGTTGTAAAGCAATATTGTAATCGTACTTGATGCATGTCTATTTATGATGGAAGGGCCTTAGGTCTATTTTAGGTTATGATTATATGTATGATGAAAATATGCATGAAAAAGGTGTTAGTGATTGCAACTACTTAAGAATGATTAATATGAGCTATATGTCTAATAACTATAAACTGGATTGGGTTGTAAGTGCCGCAAGACATTGTTGGTCCTTGTGTGTGCCACCCATTGGATTATTATTGTATTATCATGTGATTATTAGGTACATTTGAGGTTTAAATGATCTTTTACAAATTTGGGATTATTGGAAAAACAAAGGAAATTCTGACGAAATTTCTGTAGAATTGACAGATTTTAGGCGAACTTCGGGAGAACATATCTCCCTCCATAGAGGTCCAATAGGGATGTGCCATACGCCATTTTGAAGGTTGAGATGTCCTCTAAATTTTGTCAAAATTTGGGGAAAATCTGGGTTGATCTTCGACCTGGAAAAATTGGAGGAACGCAAACTGCTCATGTGCCCACTGCATCTGAGGCAGTTCTGGTCCTGTTTTGAGAAATTAATTCCCGCTTCGTTTCTCAGTAAAATTAAGCGTATGATATATCAAATCGAAGATAGAGATGTCTAGTTTATGGTGTAAAAATTTGGGAGCAATTGAATGAGTGGATTGAGTGCAGTAATTCGTGGAGTGAAAGAGGTTTAGAGCTGTTTTTGAGGTTGGTTGGCTATTTTGCTTATCCGACTTCAAACGGATATAACCGGAGCAATTGAGCTCCGAATTGAGCGTGTGATAGCTTGTTGAAAAGGGAATTAAGTAAGACAAAGATATAATCTGAGAAGAAGGTTTGGTTGCGAGCGGTGTGTTCGCAGAAAATTTAGGAGTGAACCATGTTCGAATAGGTAAAAATGTAAAGTTTGGAAATTGGCTAAGTGAGTTTATGGGAACCCCTTAGTAACTTATAATAAGTATATTGTGATGTAAAAATAGATAAAATAAATATTCCGCAAGAGTTAACAGTTATTGTCACAGCTTTTAATTATTACGTGTTTTATTGTTTTAAATGCTCGCGTAATAATCGGAAAAAGTTTATTCGTATTTTTATAAATGAATTGCTGTGATTGTAACTGCGCTTAATATCATAATTAATGTTAACAATACCGGTACGTAACGGACTGTTACACACCATGTCAGCAAGTTTAAAGCCACGTAATCTCGCTGCACTGTGGAGCGAGATTACGTGGCAAGGCCTAATTCGCTGCATTGTGCAGCATTTCATGTGGCGCCAGTAACAATTTAACTCATGGATTAAGAGGACCAATAAAAAAAATCAGCATTTATTTGACATTAAATTATTTTTACAATTTTTCCTTGGATATTACATTTGACACTCCATCGTCTTTATTGTGTATTATACTTTCCAAAAGAAAACAAAAAATAAATCAGCATTTATTGGATATTAAATCGCCTTTATCATTTTTCCATGAATATTTCATTTGACACTCCATCGTCTTTATTGTGTATTATATTTTCCAAAAAGAAAACAAAAAACAAAATAACATTTATTGGACATTAAATCGTCTTTATCATTTTCACATGAACACTCCATTTGGACACTTTTTCGTCTTTATTGTGTATTATATTTTCCAAAATGAAAACAAAAAACAAATCAGCATTTACTGGACATTAAATCGTCTTTATCGTTTTTCGATGGGCATTCCATCGTCTTTATTGTGTATTATATTTTTTAAAAAGAAAACAAAAAATAAATCAGCATTTATTGGACACTTCATCGTCTTCATCCAAAAAGACAATTTAATGTCAAATAAATACTGTTTTTTTTTATTGGTCCTCTTAAACTATGTGTTAAATTGTTACTGGCGCCATATAAAATACTGCACAATGCAGCGAATTAGGCTTTGCCACGTAATCTCGCTCCACAGTGCAGTGAGATTACGTGGCCTTAAACTTGCCGACATGATGCCACCTAATCTCGCTACACAGTGCAGCGAGATTACGTGACCTTAAATTTGGTGACATGATGCTACATAAGCTCGCTGCAGAGTACAACTAATTTGGTGACGTAACATTTTGATAAAAAATTTCTCATGACAATCCGGTAAATTTTTGCAAAAATAGAAAAAATGATCGTTCTCACTTCATTAAAAAATACTCTAGCAAGTGAAAGTAGCTCTCGGAAATCTAGGATCACATCCGTAAGTAGCCAATGAGGAGGAACTGTAATTTTGTTTTCTTATCTACTCTGGGGAGTGGGTGAAATAGTAGCTTAATGTTGCTGTTCGAACAAGTTCCACTTGGGTATGATTTGACGGCTACCCTAATAGCTTGGCTTTTTAGTTTCACCCGTGAAGTTGACCTCTGCTTGCGAACAAGTTTTCTCTACTACATAGTATATACTTTATCCAATCAAATTAGAAACGTGACATTAAAAGACAAGAAGTGTGTGTAATAAATATAGTTAGGTGAGACATGTGTAGTTTCTAATTTAAGTGTGTATATATAATTCGAAATATCTGATCTAATAACTATATATAAGTGCATCCTGGGCTGGCCAATTAGTCACATAATAACCTAAACCCAAATTGCAATTCCAAGCCTTGAGCCTTCGTGACAATCCCATAATCATTGTTAATTCTTCAAACAATGTCGTCTATATTTCGGCAATACACTTTTGATGACTCATTTGAACAAGTATTCGTCTCAAGCAAATTCCTGAAGGAATACCAGATTTCTCTAACCTTCGCCAGAGACTATGATGAGAATGGTGTTACCACCAATGGGGTGTTTAGACCCACTTGGGACATGACAAAAGTCACTCCCTCAGCAATCACTCAGTTTAAGAAAGAAAACCCTGATGTGAACGTCAAAGTGTACATTAGCATTGGAAACAGAGGCACCCAATTTCCCTTCAGTCCCAAAGCGAACGAGTCGTGGATTTCCAATGCCACCCACTCGCTCACAACAATCATAAAAAACAATGACTACGACCTTCAAGTGGATGGCATCGATATCTTGTACGAAAGCATCGAGGCCTCGCCAAATGACTTCGCCGAATGCGTGGGGAAACTTATAAAGAACCTGAAGGAAGCTGAAGTGATAAGAGAAGCTTCCATTTCACCATCATTTGCTCTCAACAAAGAATACTACTTCTGCTTGTACAGCACTTACTTTATCCTAATTGACTGGGTCGATTACCAGTTCCAGAATGAGGTTACTCCTGTGTTCGCTCCCAACACCTTGGTGGAGCGCTACAAGGAACTAGTCTTTGAGTTTTATCCAAGAAGAAAACTCTTTGCTGGATACAGTGCCGAGAACGAGGACTGGGCTACGCTGTCACCAATTGTGTTCTTTCTGGGTGGCATGGACATTCTCAAGAAAAGAAGAGGTCCTGGCATTTCCATTCATTACCATAATTACTATACGGAAACTCCACACATATATAACGAATGATTCCTTTTATTATGTGCAGTGCATGCTTTATGCAGCCATATTTATATTATATTATCTTATAAAATAAACAGCTGAGTTTGGTATGAATTACATACCAATTTGTCTAAAAGAAAAAGCATATGTAACATGCACCTTGTATAATTTGAAAACAATTCTCTCCTTTATCATTTAATAAGTTTTTCCGTGAATAATATAATTTTGTTTGGGTATACTGAAATTTATATTTTTGAACGATAAAGTATCTTGCATTGAAAGTACAAAAATACTTATGTAAGGGAGGAGTTATGTGATGTGGACATTAGACACTAAATTATATGTCTTTAAGATTTGTGCCGCTAATCCGAGTATATATCATTTGGGTTATGCTATTCTTCTTCATACACAAAGAAATTAATTTGTGGGATGAAGTTGATTAATGATGATTTGCACGAGTGAGTTGACAATAAGAGCACATTGTAAAATTACATTAGCTTACAAAAAAAGTTTTCAGCGAGAAGAGGCATAGGAAGTGGGAGCAACCATTCTATATACCAAGCATTGAAGGTAGACACGAAAAAATCCGCGGTACCACTCAGGGATGTAGAGCGCGAGTATTGGGGAGGGCCAGTCCTACTTCCTAAATTTTAATTTTTTATTATTACATGTATAAAATGATATTTGTCTAATAATAATAAATTGTTAGCATTAATAGTTAATCGCCCTCTAACAAATATTTGAAATAGTTAGTGCATCAATAACGCTTTCAATTTTGTTATTGTATTTTTATCCCGATCATTCCACTATAGAACCTTTCCCTTACACTTACAACTGCAAAACCGAAGTATTTTTCTCAATGATTGCTTCGTTTCTTCCCAGCCATAACAGGGGATTGAGCAGAGTTTTCAACCAATCCAGAAAAGAGAAAAAATAAAAATAAAAATAAAACAGAAGTAATGAGTGGTTATAAAACACCCTTATCATTTAACAAACCAAACACAACATATTATGACCAGGGATCAATATCACATGCTGATAAACACAAAACGGCAACAGAATAAAATTCAAGTGAAAAGACCCAAAAGCCCTTCTGTCTTTAGGAATAACAACGGTGGCCACACACATATTAAAACTGATCTTAATTATGGAATAGCCAAGATGGCTTGTGATTGCTTCTCATAGCGGAAACCATTTACCTTGGAGTCATCAGCCGACCACACAAAGATACCATGAAGTTTTTGCTGTCTCTTGAGCCTATCGCATGCAATGAAGAATCCACTATCAGGGGACAATCCACCACTTCCTTCAGTAGTGAAACTTACCAACACCTTCCCACCCTTATAATTTGAGCTTTGTCTGTTAAAGTAATCAATAAAATGAGAAACGCTAGTACCTTTGTCATATGCATAAAACTGAAAATTAACATAATCTATGAGGTGCCCGTAACGCTTCCACAAGGCCAAGTAGTGACTTTGAACCTCATCATCATCAAATGGAGCAATTGAAGCAAAAGTGATGACCCGACTGCTTTTGAGAGTTTTTATCAGCCGTCCGATGCACTCAGCAAAAGTATCAGGATCTGCCTTGAAATGCTCGTAGTCAATGTCGATTCCATCCAAATTATACTTTTTGATCGTGTTTTTGAGTGAAGAAACTGCGTTAGAAACCCAGGATTCAACTGAAGATGGTTCAAAGTAAGCATAGCGATCTCTGACGGTGTCTCCTCCAAGACTAAGGGCTACCTTGACATTTGAATTCTTACTCTTGATGGAAGAAACATGGGAGGGGCTGAGATTTTTACTGTCCCAGAAGATGTTAAATTTTCCGTTTGTGGGAGAAGGAGAAGCTGATGTATCATAGTCAATAGCGAAGGACAATATAAAGTGGAAATTAACATTTGGGTTGATTGGAACATCTGAAAATTTTACATTTTTGAACTCTGCTCCGATATACTCTCGGAATAGGGCTTCTTCAGCTTGGGTTGATGTAAGGAGAAAGAAGAAGGACGCGTTTAGGATTAAAATGGCAAAGCAAATCTTGGGAATGGGAAGTTCCATTGTAATGCCACTTAAAAAAGCAAAGTTTACCAGCTGCTATGGTATTGGTTGGAGTAAATGATGAGCTGACATACGTTTATATACTAATAATGGATGGAGAGATAAGAGATATGGAGTAGCAATAGTGGAGGAAGTGGTTGAAAAAGTTTAATATAAAAATCATAAATGTGTATAGTTTTACTAGAAGGAAAATTTAGTATGTATTTATATTACTTTAATTTGATGCCAAAACATAAAGATTAAAGCGTTGGACCCCTTCGGAATAGGATTTTTTTAGTGAAGGATCCATTTAGTTTATCCAAAAAAAAATAAAAATTGTTTAATTTGTACAATAACTCATAATCAAAATATCATTAAAAAAAGATTTTTAAAATTTGTTCAAAATATTAAGCAAATCCAACCGTGCACTCTTTTTGGCCTTTCAATAGTAGAGATAGAGTAAATATTATTGGTGACACTTTTGGTCATAATATTGCATTTATACACCAATAATTATTGGTTGAAGTGGTAAATAGTTTATTCCCTTTAATAGAAGTCTTGAGTTAGAGCCCTGAAAATGATCTTGGAAGAAGAACTATCTTCTATATTGCATATATACATTTTTGATCTTATTGTATGATGATTTTGGCTTCATTAATTATAAAATGTTTTAAAACGTGGGCCATATTTGGGTTGAATTTTTTATATGAGAATTCAGAGCCTTTAGTTAGGTAATATTGATAAAAGGAAATTAACTATGATTCCAATTAATCAATTTCAATTAAGATTTGATATGTCTTAGGGATAGAAATGTCTAGTCAAGAGACTATTGAATTAATCTTAGATCTAGATGCTCTTCCAGATATTTATGAATTAGATATCTTTGACTATAGCAGATCATTGTGCACCGATAATAGTGACATTAGCTAAAGAAATGATATGTATGCATAGTGACAACATAACAATAGAGAGATAGAGTCAAAATACAAGTAATCCTTGTAGCTAAGCTAATTGTCTTGAAGGCAAAGCATCTCAAATCTTAATTGATCTGCTGTTAATCATTTTTAATATTTACTGAAAGATCTTTTCGGGAGATGAATATAATGACCCTAACTGGTAAATCTTAATTAGAGATTTAATTTAAGGATCTAAATTTCATAATTTGATTCAGAGCGTGATTTCGAGTATTTTGACTGTAATCACGACTAGGTCATGAACAGTGCTTTCTACCGGATATTCTGCATTACTATGTAGCAACCAGTGGAGCTTAAAATAAGCAAAATGAGTTTAGAGTTATAATTTGGCAATTCTGATGCCAAATATGAGTTCAGAACAAAAAATTGTATAGTCTGACACTTTTTGTGAAAATCTCGTGAATAGTGTTTCTGCCGGGTATTTTGTACTGCTGTTTAAGCAACCGGTATAGTCCAGAAGTAAAAATTAATGTAAATAAGTTCAAAAAAAATAAAAATATGTTTGTAGCTTTAAGTGAGTTCTGGGTTAATTTAAGTGAAATTAAGTGAGCAAAAAATAACCGGTAAAAGATTACACATCCTTATAAACTTAAGTTTTTCCTAAAAGTTACAATTCATTTCTGAAACTCATCTTCTCTCTTTGCTGGTCGAAGGGTTCTCCATGGAAGGAGCTTGGGTTTCTTTTCTTTTTTCCTTGATTTCTTACTCAAACAATCACTAAAACACAAAGTGTTATACATGAAAGTTTAAGTAAAAATCGTGGTGAATCCATTCCACTCATTTGTTTGGGCTGAAAAGGCTTGTGTGAGGAGCTTTCTTCTTCTCAAGATTTCGGTCATTATTCATCCTAGAGAGAGAAGTGAAGTTTTGGTGGAACCAAGCTTGATTTTTGTTCTCCAAGCCTTGTATAGGTGATTTGAGGTAAGACATCTTCATTCAAATGGTTTAAATGTCATGATTTAAGTTTTGAATATTATGAGCATATGTTATGGAAAGTATTGGAGTTGGAAATTTGAAATTGATGATGAGTTAGTATGGTTTGTGATGTTATAGTGTTAAATAAGCACGATTATAAGTTGGAATGTTGAAAAATTTTCTTGCACCTCCTCCCACTAGGTTCGGCCATGATAGGCATATGAGGGTTCTTTGTGAAAAAATTAAATTGCATAAATTGTGAAGAATTATATGTATGTGGAAGTGTGTATGAGTGGTTAAATTGATTTAATAAAAAGAAAAATCCATTGGAAAAAGCTCACTTTAATTTTGGCCTATAGGGATTTTTGTGGGTTGGTTATGTTAAAAATTATTTTGATGATGTGTGTAGGTTCTAATGCATGGCATTGGTATGAATTGGAAGTGAAATGGCTTAAGAAATAATGAGAGATACCTTGGCTCCTTTGTATGTGTTCCATAGGCTTTGTGAACAAAAATAGGCAAAGTTTAGGCTTAAAATTGTTATATGAATAACTTAGGGGCCAAGTGTGGGTTCTAGGAACCATTGGTTGTGTTGAGTAAATTAGTGCAAATTCCTAGCTTTCCTTAAGTCTTGGCTTTGGCCATTGCGTGGTTTTTGGAACTTGGAATTGCAAAAATTGTAAAAAGTATTGTAGGAGCTTTGTTGGGTCATTCTAGGACCCTACATAAAAATGAAACCATGTGGTTACTTGTGGTTCAAATAATCACCCTTAAAATGGTCTAACAACGGAGTTTAAGATATTCGGTCTTGACTCGTGAATTGGCATAATGTTCGGTATAAGTGTGAAGAAATAAATGTAACCAATAAGATGTATGCCTTGTGTAAAGTACATGTCGTGGTATCATTTTATTGATTTTTGTTTTGGATTCTTTCTCTAGGTGTGCCTAGGAACTGTGAACGTTTGGATTCTCGTGGAGACAGATAAGTAACTTGTTCTTCAAGTAAGCAAAGTGTGAAGCTTCACGAGGTAAGCTCTATGGTAAGCTCTATGTTTAAGGAGCTTTTTCCTGCTTGAGTGCTCCACCATGGTTAGTGAACTATGGTTGGATTGTATGATTGTATTTGATGCTTTGTATAGATGCATTCATATAGAGTTATTTGATAATATTATATGAATTGTTTTGATGTGATTTCTGTATTGATCCTTGGCCATTGATTTGATTGTGCACTGATGTCTGCTTTGGGTCCTCCCTCGGGACTGACTGTGTACACCTCTAATATATTCTGGTTTCGCTCGGGGTCCTCCATTGGGAACACGTGCGTTGATTTTCGCTTGGGGTCATCCCTTGAGAATGATTGCGTACGCCTCTGATAAGATATGTTTATATGCTTTGTTATGTTATGATATCTGTTATATGACGTTTTGTATACTTTGTATCTGACTCTCATGCAAGAGTGAGCCCAGGGGTATGGAGAATTCTCTATAAACATGTAGCTTATTGAGATTTGTTATCTCACCCCGTTTGGTGACATTATTTCAGATGCACAGACTGCCGGTGAACCTACACGGGGCAAGGATACGACCCGTCGATAGAAGGCATCGCAGACTGGATTTTTGGGTAACAGTATGCTACTGTTATTTTGGAGGATTTGTTATTTCGAATTAGTATTCCATTCGTTTTGAGGATCATGATGTCTGATCCATTACTTGTATATGGCCTGTATATGTTTTGTACATGTTTTCCGCTTTGATGCATGCACAATTCTGTATTCAGGTATGTTTATATTATGATGTAGTATTCAGCTATATGATTACATGTTGGATAGGCATGTTGATAGCAATAGTGGCACGGCGCCAAGTTATGCATGCACTCATAGATGAGTATATGGTCCTATATGGATATCTGGTAGTTCTGAAAGTATATATTGTATAAATTGTCTATCAGGATATCTTGAGAGTGGGATTCTCAATCCCCGTTTTTCCGGTTTGCAGACGGTACTCTGTCCGATTTTCATCTCCGTTAAGTGACAATTAAACTAGAAGAAGTATGCAATGTAATATATCATGTGAAAAATGATTAAAAAAAAAAGTTAGCTCGTATTTTTAGAAGTTAAGTCTTCCGTTGCTTCTGTTTAGTATCATATGTATGTTAATTGAACTGGCTCGAGACGAAAATGTTACAATGAAGTTGCTTGAGAATTTATATTAATTCTCAAATTTATTATATAGGAACTAGCATTTTCGCGGGAGAAATTTTTGTTTTCCATATTTTGGACGGGGAGAAGTAATTTCGAAGTTCAACCCGATGGGCGTGATAAAGGGCCATCTTATAATTGTTTGGGGCCATCTTAAAACCTCAAGGCATAGCCCAACCCAATCGTTTTATGCTCTTTTCATGATAAAGGGCCGAAGCCATAAAAAAGGGAAGAAAATGTTCACCCAGACGGCGTGATAATTTTAAAAATAACAATGTATCATTTGTATCAAAGTTAAACTAATTTTAAAACTAAATTATACATTTTTCTCTCAAAAATATATGTTAACTTTTTAAAGTTATATAAATTTAAGAGAAAAATATTTGTTCTTTTAAAAGGCAGAATCATTTTAGTTAAAGTTATTATTATTTATTTAATATTTAATTTTAGAAAAAATTCTACTTTCTTCCACCATAATTTCTGTTTCTCTGTTATAAAACACAATAGTTTTAATAAAAATGACACAATTTTATATCCTTTAAAAAGACAAACACTAATCTCCAAATTTAATTAAATATAACAAAAATTATGAGGCCTTATAAAAAAAGGGTTGTCTTAAGGAAACAATTTAGTTGCCTCACTTTGAGCCAACACTGAATGTATTATATCTACGAGATATATTATTTTACCTACTTTTTTTTATACCTACTCTACTTATTATTTTTTAACATCGTTAAATTATAATATCAACTAACATTTATATTTTTCTCTCATATTAAAATTCTGATCTAATGATATTGAAAATTGATAAGTAAAGTAGGGCATGAAAAAAAAAGTTAAAGCATAATATGTGTATCTAGATAATAAATAATTTGATTGTCTTGTGTAAGATTGTTGCCATACCACGACATTGAAAAGCTACATATGGCTGTAGTGTCTCGCTCTAGTCTTGAAGACATTGGATAGCTATCTAAATCTACGCATGACATGCGTATATCTCTATATTACGTCGTCGTGGTCCCATAAACATGTGAAAGAGTAATGCTACATACTTTTCAAATTTACTTCACCTTTTGGTTGCTTCCATGTTTTACTTGAAGTTTGCTTTCCCTAATCTGGTTTTTCGCCTCTAACCTTAATGCCCCTTACTTTAAGAGAGGGGGAAGGGGCGGATTCATATATTTAGTATATGGATCGACAACTACATTTTAAGTATTTAAAATAAGGTTTGTCATCACCTCGTTATCTTTTGATGACTCGTTATAGATAACTCAAATTGAGTCTTCTACAACCATTCTTACCCCTTAATAACTGGAATGGCATAATATTTACGATAATTTGCTGAAAAAGAAAAAGAAAGTGATGAGTAACATTAATGAATACCGAGCATTTCTTCTTGTTTTTTGTACTGAGTTACTTGTAAAAAAAATATTAATTATTTCATCCGGATGACCTGAGCAAGAAATAAAATCCATTAAGGAAAAAACGGAATAAAATTATTAAAAAAAGGGCACATTCTCAGCCATTAAAATTATGCTAGCACATGGGAGTGCTTCTATATTTTACATTAGGGGACCATAATTCAATATATATATTCATCCTCTGAAAAGCAAGCTTCGGACTTCACCAGCTTCCTCAAAAGCAAAAACGGACCAATCTTAGCTTTTGTACTTTGCTTGTAGTATCTATATGAGCTTTATTATTCAATGGCATCTCAACCCACACATGGCCCTTCAATTGCAATTACTTGGCAATAACATAAATAACAGTCATGTTCCAAGCCTAGTCATGACATATTAATTCTCACTATTCTTCTTGTTATGGTTGGTTTATTACTATTATTTTTTATGTTGGACACTTGGACATAGTAGTATAAGATTTAACACATTTAAATAATTCAATTTTTTTTTTATAAAAAGTAAATTTAAATCAATAAATTTAAATCAATTCTACTATTGAATTATTATTATTTGTCATGATGTTGTAGACAGATTTTAACAAAATCAAACTAATATAAATATGTGATCAAATTATTGATATTTTATTCTGTTTAAAATGTAAATTATACATAATTTTTAAAAATACTCATGAATGTAAATTTCATAAATAATGTATATATTGGAAACTTTTAATTCAGTATATAGTATATTGTGTGAAATGTTTAATTGAAAAAAACTATTTGCTGGTTTAATATTATTTTAACAATTTAATTATTATTCTTATTATTAAAATACTTTATACAAATATGTTTTCCATTTCAAGTTTATAATTAACATATTTAATTAATTAGTTATTTAGTGAAGAGCATTGGTAAAAACTTTAAATTCCTGTAAAAAGATAAAAATGAAATATCTGTGTTAGAAATGTGGTAGAAGCTTTTGAAATTACACTGATTGAAGTCATACACATACAGAAATAGAGTCATACTCAGCAGAGATGAAAGAGTTAGTTTTTGCACCCTAGAACAGCCTTGCGTAATTTGAAGGAATGCAGGACAGTAAGGTTCTTACTAGTTTGAAAACTTTCGGAGAGCAAAAATAAACATTTTTGTTTTAATCTTCGCAGTGTTGTGCGAAAAGGGCAAGTGGTAGAGAGCATATTTTTGAAGGGGAAACAATCAGAACCTCCTCATGTGTACATGTCAGAGAAGGGGGTCATCTGTTCAGGAAATAAAAGGAGTGAAGTGAAGGGTACGAAGCATAGAGATAGAGTATGTCCCAAGTAAAAATATTGAAAGATGGTTCGTATAACTTTGGTAATTAGGATGGACTCAAGTTGTAAGGAGTGTGGCAATGGATACTGTATGAATATATGCTTTTAAGCATACAAGATAATTTTCACTTTCTCGTGACCTGATTTCAAATAACTACTTACTGAAAACAGAAAACGTATATTGCTTTGAATCGGCAGGTATCTTTCGCCATCGCCTTCTTAGACACGTCTCATGTATACAATCTGAGTGAGATATCTTATGTTAATATTTTATAAAGGGCATCAACCACAAATTGGATCTATGTTGAGCTTTTATATATCGTTGTTATCGGGTACCCTATCTGGATCACTTGATTTTTGTTTTTTCATTAAAATGGTAATTCCCCATGGCCATAAGTACCTAAAGTACATTATGGATCAAGTAGGAATTCTAAAAACATTCTAGTATTACTTCGATTAATACTGGAAAATAGAGTAAATCACACAACCTTATCATTATTAGTATTATACAAAACAGGCTATTTTAAGTAATTAAATATATTATAACCAATCCAACCTAAAAATTTAATTAATTGATAAGTGATAATTACATTAATAATTTTAAGGGACGATTATATTGCCTACCTATCTAATCTTTCTATCCTTACTACCTTTTTATTACCGTTGATTATATTAAATCAACGGTGATAAACAATTCATGTAATTAGTTGAAAAAAAACAAGGGATAGATAAATAAAATAAAAAATATTATTATATTTGAGATCGTTGATTTAAATATAATCAATGGTGATAAAAAGATTATAAATGAAGAAATATTAAATAGGTAGACAATTTAACCATCCCGTAATTTTATATTATCTATTATACATGAAAATATTCGGAAAAAAAAAAGTACACGGGGATGTTATCAATAAAAGGCACATGTTGATGTTATCAAAAAAAAAAAAAAAAGGCACATGTTTTTTTTTGAAAAGCAAACAGGAAACAGAAAAACAAAAAAAGAAACTAGGAACACCTCCTAGACCAAACTACTCCTACATAGTCCCTTTCAAGTTTGTCACGACAACCAGAAGGAGGCGAGTCAAACTCTTGTAAAGACCAATCAAAGGAGTAGGCAAAAGAGGCCATCCAATCGGCAACCCCATTCCCTTCCCTATGAATATGGGAAATTCTAACCCTCCAATTCCAATCCAGCATATTCCTTATGCGCAAGACCAAGTTAGAGGCTGGATGATGAGAGCTGCACCCTTCTCTTATGAAAAACTGGGCTACTAAGGAATCACCTTCAAGCCAGACAAAACGGAAACCTTTCCTCCAAGCAATCTCAAGCCCAAGGAGACAACCCCAAAGTTCTGCTAACAAAACATTACCACAGCCAAGATTTTTACAAAAGCCAACAAGCCACCTTCCACTAGCATTCCTAAATACACCCCCACAAGCAGAAGCTTCTCCATTATTCATACTTGACCCATCCACATTGAGCTTAACCCAAGGGTCCGAAGGAAAAACCCAAGAAACTAATTTCTCTTTATTCGAGTTAGTCTCAAGACCAGCAACTCGAAGCGTGTTTTCTGACCAAGAAAAATCTTTGGCAGACTCTTGGTGTGTGTTTATATATATGTCAAACTTTGAAATTTGACATCAAATCCTAATCGTTGATTTCTGCCAGTCAACGGTTATCATTTTCGTCATCAGATTTATTAATTAATTATTAATTTACAATAAATGATAACCGTTGATTGAC
Organism: Gastrolobium bilobum; assembly: GCF_033153095.1. Classification (NCBI taxonomy): domain Eukaryota; kingdom Viridiplantae; phylum Streptophyta; class Magnoliopsida; order Fabales; family Fabaceae; genus Gastrolobium; species Gastrolobium bilobum. Next base: position 93,829 of record NW_026896024.1, read on the forward strand.
GAAAAACAATGATTAAGATATATATATATATATATATATATATATGAGTTCGCTTTTTCTACCGTCAATGTAGATAACTTATCTACAGTGAGCTCAAAACAACGTCGTTTTGAGACGGAAATCAAGGTATTTTTGTAAATATAATTTATTTCAGGGTTATAATAGTCTTTTAATTATAATATTTTAATTTTTCAACCCAAAACAACGTCATTTTTGGAACGAATGTAGATAACTTATCTACATTCACTTTAGAAACCTTAAAGCCTATATATATATATATATATATATATATATATATATATATATATATATATATATATATATATGAGTGTTATTCTTACAAGCCCTTTTTGCATACAACTTCTTACAACCTATATTTTACTATTGATTTCTGTCAATTCAACGGTTATAATTTTTTAAAAATTAGGTGATTTATTAAGTCACGATTATCAATTAATTATTAATTTTCAATAAATTATTTGGATTGACGAAAATTAACGATGAAAAATAGGTTGTTAGAAGTTCTAAAACTTTTAGGTTGTAAAAATAACCCCCCCCTCTCTCTCTCTCTATATATATATATATATATATATATATATATATATGTGTGTGGGTAGGATATTGTAACAACCAACTAGTGTTACTATTTATGATGCATGGACACGGAGACAACACGACACGACACGCCGACACGTTAATTCTAAAAAATGTCATATTTGGACACGTTTTGATATTAAATAAATTTTTTAATATATATAATATAATTTACATTTAATACATATAGCAACTCATAATAACTCATATACTAATCAAAAATTCAAATTTCATAACGTAAATATTAAAAAAAATAGAACTTCCCAAGAGTGTAGAGTGTAGAAAAATTATTATAATGATTGAAGAGTTACAAATCCACAAAGAACAAAAACTAAAAAAGGAAAAATAAATAAATAAAACTAAAGTAAACACAACTTCCAGGGAAGATGTAGTAGAAAGGATGAGGAAGCATCGAGAACTGTGTTTTCCAAATGAGTCATGGTGTTGCAAGATGAGGATCAAAATAATGGGCTTCACAGAGAGGGCAAGGATAAGGTAAGAGATGATGGATCAATTGGCGAGCCCAGTGTCCCTCCTCCGAATGCATTATTGCTCATGCGTGGTATTATTCAGAGAGAGCGAAGATGATATTCTTGAAGAAAAGGAAAAAGAAGAGAAGAATGCACACAAAGAAAAAAAAGAAGAAAAAGAAAAAGCTGAGGTGCAGGTAAAGAAAGGGCAGAGTTTAAAGTCGTTAATGGAGGAAGAGAAGAGAAAGAATGAGAACTTAGTGATGATGTGATGCCACTCTGATTGAAGATGACCGGCGAGACCGATGAAGACAGTGACCAGCAGCCTCCTCCAGCGTCAACGAAAAAGAAAGGATAGGGTTCCAGATTTTTTAAATTTTATTAAATATTTTTTATTTTTTTAATTGTCATTTTATTTCTTTTTTACAAAAAAATGCCAAAACGTGTCCCAAAACGTGTCCAAATACGTTGACCGCATGTCGGATTCGGTCAAACTCGCGTGTCCCACTAGTCAACGTGTCCCAAAAAGTTGACCGCGTGTCGGACGCGTGTCCGAACGTGTCCGTGTCGGACACGCATTTTTGGCCAAAAATGGCGTGTCCGTGTTTCAGAGGTTACTACCAATGTTACTACCAATCAATTTCACCGTTTGATCGATTATGTTGATCCAACGATTATATTTATTCCCATCTTTGTAGGGTTATGATTCCCATTATTTAATGTGAAAGCATTAAATATGGGAAATCATAACCATACAAAGACCGAAATAAATATAAAGTATTAAATGTGGGGAATCATAACCATATAAAGATGGAAATAAATATAATCGTTGGATTAACATAACGATCTACCGGTGAAATTGATTGGTAGTAACACTAGTTGGTTGTTACAATATCCTTCCCCTATATATATGGTAAAATCATTTCTGCAATCGCTTTACGTACAACAACGATAAGTGTATGGTTATGATTTCCCACATTTAATGCTTTCACCTTTGTATGGTTATGATTCCCTGCATTTAATGCTTTCAAGTATATATATGGCAAGTATTTGATTGCTACACGTACAACAGCTGCAAAAATGTAATATATATATATATATATATAAGATTTATTGTTTGTCCTGTGACTGAATATAAAGTTTTGTCATGTCACTCCATTATAACTATGTACTCAAAGGAATACATAGTTATGATATTGAATTTTTTTTTTCTTTTCATAAATTTTTCATAGACTTGTACGCTAACGTGGAGAGAGAAAAAAAAACTTTAATATTACATAGTCCCCGAAGTACATAGTTATAAGGGGGTGATTGGACAAAACCATGGGCGACGACAGCTATGGGCGACAACGCGATGGCAGCTATGAGCGGCGGCACGACGACAGCTATGGGGAGCGGCGACGGCGGTAGAGACTAGAGAGAAGGCAAGAGAAAGAAGGGGGGAGAGAGAAAGGAAGAGAGAAGGGCTTTATATTGATCAAATCAGGATCGTCGGATCAAAATAGCCAATTAACGGTGAGATTGATTGGTAGTAACATGGTAGTAACCCTACTTAGTTGTTAGAATATCCTACCCTCTATATATATATATATATATATATATATATATATATATATATATATTTGTGTGTGTTGTGTGTTTTGTGCGTTGGTGTGACAAGGGATCTTAACTTTGGTTCTTGATCTTAACAAAGTTTCTTTCTGTTTTAAAACTTGCTTTTCCTATTTTAAATTTCATACACTTTATAATTAATTTTCCACATTTTAGATTGACTCCAAAATATGAATACAATTCAGATATGGAAAATACCATTATCATCCCTACATTAATGAGTAGGGGTGTGCATGGAGTGGTTCATAACCAGTTTTAACAAAAACCGAACCGAACCGGTTTTAAACGGTTTGGTTTTCAAATCGAACCGTTTTTTTTCTTTTAAAATCGGTTTTTATTTTTCTAAAACGGTTTGAAACTGGTTCCAAAACCGGTTTATGGTTTATAACCGGTTTTGATTTAAAACCGGTTTTAAATCGGTTTTGATTTAAAACCGGTTTTAATTCAAAATCGATTTTAAATCAAAATCGGTTATGAACCATAAACCTGTTATCAAGTTCAAAACCGGTTTTTTTAACAAATTTCAAATCGATTTTTGATGGATTGTGCTATTTTTATAAGTAGTCATTTGTTTCTCCCGGTTATAGGTAGTTGACCAGCTATTTCTTGCAAGAATCTTCATTGTTTTGGAACTCTCCGGATGAAATGATTCTTATAGAAATTATTTCACGTTGTTTTGTGAGTGATTGGTAGAAGAACAGTTGAATTATTTTAAAATTATAAAAAGATTTGCTCTTCGTTCTCTCAAGATTTATGTTACTAAGAGTTTCATTTGAACTGATGGAGGAAGATATGGGTAGTGTAAGAACCTGCACCGTTAAGTTAGGAATTTAATTAATTAATTATGAGATTAATGAAATAATTCCATAATTGACCCTAATAATTATGAGAAGGCTTAAATAATTATGGTAAGTAATTAATAATGCTGAAAGTCGTTTTTCTGATGAAAAGTGCAGATACCGGTTTTGCCTCACGGTATAAATGCATACCGATGAAGTATCCCGGAAAATTATGAAAAGTGTGTATATATTACTAGAATAATATATAGGACTTGTACAACAAGTTTGGAGTCAAAATAATGAGAACTGATGTCAGAACTGATACTGGCTATGTTAAAGCGCCTACCGGAAAGGTACTGCGAAAAATAAAATAAAAATATGAAAAATCTTAGAAAAATGGCTAGGTTCAGAATCCTATGTTTGAGATTAAAATATTAAGCGTAGCTATTAATGCTAATACAGTGTGATTAAGGCATAAGTGGACTATATAAGGGCATGACACACACTTCTAGGTCAGATTCTTGTGCCTCCTACGTGTAGTTTCTGAAGGATCTGCTGCCACCTTCTTCCATGGCCTCCCTTGCATAAAAAACTCTCCAAGTTACCTCTTTTTTCTTGATTTCTTCATCTCTAAACTAGTATACACTTGAGAGCAACCTTGGTGAGGGGGAAAGGCTCCCCATTTCTGTGCAGACAGTGGCTGTGTTGTGAGTTGAGGGTTGTTCTTATGATTGAGTCAGTGTAGAAGTCATTTTCATGATAGTTGATGCTCCAAAAAGCAATTTTTGTGAAGAAAGGACCTTGCTTGAGTGTCATTTTCGTGTACCCTTGGAGTCAGCACCTTGGAGCTGACTTGTGAACTCCAAGAGCATCATTCATCTCTGTTTTGGAGCTTGGGGTAAGTTGTTGAATCTTGATCATGAGTTTTCTCTAATAAAAGTAGAGTCTTGGCATGTTAATGAGTTGAATAGGTAACCAACCTGAACATGAACCTATCTGTCTATAAAAATGCACGCTTGGACGTTGAAATGGATTAAAAATGGAACATTGGGAGTGATATCTCGCGAAATGCAGAAACTGCATTCTGTCGCGAAATATCCAGATATTGATATCCGAATATGGGACTTGTGATATCCGGATATGGATATCCGAATATGTCCCCGACAAATATCCGAATATTCTGGGAATTTCGAGACAGTGACTGTTCTGTTCATACAGAACTGTATTTGGGACTTGTGGACCCTAGATTTGTTAGGTTGAACCTCTGTATTAATTAACTAAGTCAGAATCTAAGTGATTAAGGGCTTATGGCTTTGTGAGAAGCCTAAAGACATGAAACGTAAAAGGAAAACGTTGTCTTCATATCATATACTTGTAGAGTATGGTTATTGATGATATTGCTGGTCTAAAACAGATTGTGATTCTGTTGTTTGTGGACTTTGAGCTTGTGTGGACCTTGTATTGGATTGATTGCTTAGAGGTAAGCTTTCGCGTCCTCGGTTAGCCATTGTTGGTTCCACCATACCCCATGAGGGGATGGTTTATACGCATGATGTGTTTTTATGTATTGATTTTGAAATGCTGTGCTTATAATATGCATGTGTTGTTCCACCTAGACGGTAAGCCTGTGTATGTAGTAGACATGCCATAAGTGATTCTGTGGGTAGTGTAAGTAGTACTTGCACTGAATATAGGCAATAGACGTATGTAAGTCCCGCATTTCTCTGGCCAGTAGAATAGTTGACACACTTGACATGATTATTCTGCTGCATTGCACTGATTTTGGAACTTATATTATATTCCAGCTTTTGAACTTATATTGCACATGTAAGTGAGCTTGGGGTGGAGAAATCATTGAGGACCCCTTGTCTTACTGAGATTTCTGTTTAGAGATCTCACCCCACGTTTGGGGCACATATTTCAGGTTCAGGTAACTCGGGGATTGAGACCTCGGGCGGCACGAGGTCGGAGCTGAGTTAGTTATATGCTGATCATGATGATGTGCTTGGGTGCTGTTATGCTTTATGTTATTATTATGATGTTGTTGTTGAGACTATTTTGGGGCTTTGTTGCCTTATTTGGTGAGCATGTGGGTTGTCCATGCCACGTTGATTGACTATGTTTTATTTAGCATTGAGTTGTATAATTGTATCAAGATATGGTCCGGACTACGTGTTATAGATCTGTGACTTAGATACTCACCTATTTATATAATGAGGTTATTCAGTGTAGATAGCTGTCTATTTGCAATTTACATACAGACAATGTTTTTAAAAAGATTAAGTAATCAACTTGGTAATTGAGAATGACGTCATAATTGAAAAGAAAAAGTTAGCTTCCGCATTTAATTGAGCTGCGCTTAATACCGTAATATGATAAAAAATCCGGATGCATACGGGGTGTTACAGGTAGGGGTGTTCAAAATATCCAAAAGAACTAAACCAATCAATAACCAAACTGCTCCACATTTTAAAAATTTGTTATTTTTAAAAATCGGTTTCATATGAAACTGTATTTTATTTTTATAAATTGGTTATTTACTAAACCATAAAAATAATTGGTTATCCATAACCAAACTACTCTATAATTAAAGACAAATAAGTAAATCCATTGTGAGTTATCCTTTTAACGGCGCTCTCAGACACGTTACGCCAATTGATTAATTTCGTTGCCCTTTTTGTTATGATTTTTTAACTTCATCTTTGTCATTTCAAAGCTTTCGCTTTGTCAAGTTATAAGTTTTGTCGGAGGCCTGTATGTGGTTATTTTTTTTTTGGGAAATAAAGTTGTTACGTTACATAAGAAGTGCTTTCTTAGGATGCGACCTTTTGATTTATATGTAATTTTTTTTTTAAATAAATGTTTTCTACTTGAGCTGCTTAATTTTTTTTGCTAGTTTATTGTTTGGAAGTTTGAGTCAATTGACTGATATAATAGGCATGATAAAAGATAATACTTATTTGTTCTTTAATTGTTGAGCAGTTTGGTTATGGATAACCAATTATTTTTGTGATTTGGTAAATAACAAGTTTATATATTAAAATACAGTTTCATATGAAATCAATTTTTAAAAATAACCGATTTTTAAAATGTGGAGCAGTTTGGTTATGGATCGGTTTGGTTCTTTTGGACATTTTGAACACCCCTATTAATGAGGCAAAATAAAACAATAATAATGGTATAACATGCTAAAGAAAGCAAGGTAGAAATGGTTTACCAACAAAGCTTGGTGCAGTTGGTAGATGACTGAATTTCTTAAGCATGCTGATAGAGGTTCGATCCCTGATCGTGCGTATGGAAAAGACTTTATTGATAGGGGTTCGATCCTGATCGTGCGTATGGAATGGTCTTTATTTATAGAGGTAAAACTCATTTCGGTGATTCCTATGCCTTGAAAAGATTAGTCTTCGACTGTCGATTGAAGGATACCTTAAGAAACTCAAAAAATAAAATAAAATAAAATAAAGAAAAAAGGTAGAGAAATGCCGTGGGATACAAAGCAACTCAGTCACATGTAAACTAAATAACTAGTTACTTGTAAAATTATTTAAAATTCCATATAAGTTCAAAATATATTAATGGTCATAGGATGCTGTCAAGCATCAAAATTAGAAGCCACGTAAGAAAGAAAAAAGAAGAAAAAGGAAAGGAAGATGGAATCATCAAAACCAACCGGCATGTGCCTCAATCTTTATCAAGTGGGGTTACTTAACCAGTAGACCACCATGCTAAACCCCACTCTGTCTTTCTTTTGTGAACCACCAAACTTCTACTCCCTTTTATCTAGCCTCTTTCTCTAACATATTTAATCGAAAAAAATAACTTTATAATATAGTTTTTCCATCCCAATTAAGCACCAACTTTGCATACTTTTATATATGTTTCCTATAGAAAGCACAAGAGCAAAGAAGGTTTGAACAATAATAGTATCTCTTAATTATGCTCAATCTCAAGTCCAGTGAATCTCGGGACAAATTGCTTTAATTTGGGGAATGATTCAAATGTTAAGTAAGGAAGCAGCCGAAAATTGTGGTTAAGCAAGAGATATATGCTTAAATAGGACATCATATTTTCCATTAAAACCCTTAATCCGAAAACCAAACTATTTACGAAAAGGGAAAAAAATCCATTTGTTAGAGACTAATCAACAAGCCAAAAAAAATAAAATAAAAAACAATTGACAAATCCCCAAAGTAATTATCTTTTAAGCAATAAAATTTGCAGTGGGTCCTTCGGCGTGTTATAGATGGCAGCATTTTTTAATCATAATAGGAACCCTCACCTTGTTTTTTTTGGTGAAGGAATGATCCTCTTCTTTTAATTATAAATAATACCACGCAATAAGCGCAAGACGTACCTACTTCTAAAAAAGTGACTAAGAAACTAAAAGTCATTCTATTCTATTGCCTAATCAATCAACAGCTAAAAATAATTAGAGTTGAAGTGATATATATATATATATATATATATATATATATATATATATAAGTTTCGCTTTTTCTACATAGATAATTTATCTATTGCGAGCCCAAAACGACGTTGTTTTGAGGCAAAAATCAAAGTATTTTTATAATTATAATTTATTTCAGAGTTATAATAGTCTTTTTCATTATAACTTTTAAATTTTTCAATCCCAAACGAAGTCGTTTTGAGAGCGAATGTAAATAACTTATCTACATTCATTTTAGAAACATTAAAGTCATATATATATATATATATATATATATATATATATATATATATATATATATGAGATTTGCATTTATTATTCACATGACACGAAAATTTTTCCTACACACACAACATTTTGTGGGGTTCACACTTTTTGAAAAAACAAAAACAAAATTATGGCACGCAAAACGAATCTCTATAACATTACACAATCACTTTTCCTACAACATAACTCTTATAAAAGTTTATATATATATATATATATATATATAGAGAGAGAGAGAGAGAGAGGGGGGAGTTGCTGTTTGATTAGGTTTCAAAAAATTTCAAATAAAAAAGATGTTTTATTTTTTATTGACGCAGCTTGTCTACTTTATAACGGTCGGATAATAAGAGAAACGTCACAAACAAACGCCGTTATCTCACCCTTCATGGTCAATTGCCGTCTATTAATTTTCAAACGCGCCGTAACGGCCTTCAAATTCAATTTGCCATCTCTCTCTCTCTCTCTCTTTTTTTTTTTTCTGTCTAATGTCTAATTGCATAATCACCGGTTTTTTTCTTCCAGCTCCCAAAAGAGACACTTCCTCATTCCCCTTTCTTCATCCACCACACGTTCTCTCTCTTTCTCGCTTTCTAGATAATTAGATATATACATTAATAATCATTAAGAATAAATAAAGAAATATCTTAAAGCAATTGGTTGTGCAGTGTAGTGTAGTCTTTGACTTGACGATTTCTCACGTGAAATTCCGTTCCAACAGAACACACTAGAACCTCATTTGAAGGCCGGCAACGCACACTGTAAGTTCCGATTTCAATTTCGTAGGTAACCGATTCTTCTTCATTCTCGATCTACACACATCGATGCACCATTTCATTGTTCTTCTTCGCATCTCACGTTCACTCTTCCATCACGAACATGCGGATCGCACCGGAATCCGTATCTGAAAAAAAGAAGAAAAGCTTATGAGAGAAGTTTTTATTTGATCAGGTTTCGCTGTGTGAGGTTTGAACTGATTTAGAAGGTTGTTGAGATTGGAAGTGCTGTGTAGTTCAATGGAGAATCAGCAGAGGAGAGGAGGAGGATTGGTGCCACTATCGCCGTCGCAGACTCCACGCTCGAGCGATAAGCCAGCGCGAGATCTGCGATCTGCGGATTCTAATTCCAGTAATCATAACAAGTACGACAAAGACAAAGGCGTCAATGTGCAGGTCCTGGTTCGGTGCAGGTGAGTGATATGAGTCACTCTAACTCGGTGAGTTGATGATCGAGTTTGTTTACGACTCGGAAAATTGATGATTGGTTTCGTGTTTGTTTATTTGTTTTTTTTTGTAGGCCATTGAGTGAAGATGAAATGAGGGTGCATACGCCTGTTGTGATTTCGTGTAACGAGGGAAGGAGGGAAGTTTTAGCTGTCCAGAATATAGCCAACAAGCAGATCGATAGAACCTTTGCATTTGACAAGGTTTTATGCTTTTTTTTTTTAATTGTGGAATTGTGTGTTAAAATGAATCCAATTATATGGTCATGTTTTCATTCTGTGCCATCTGGAAAATCGAAGAAATTATTCTTGTTAATTGAATAACTTTTACATGTGATGACTCAACTTAGGATAGAGATATTTATTGATTCTGCATTCAGATTTCCAGAAGATAGTAATATTCAAGAATGGAATATCGAATTTGAACTTTTTTAATTATGACATTTTGAACCAACTCTCTTACGCCTTACCTCACTCTCTATCTATCGTAATCATGAATAAAGAAGACCTTACTTGTTTTCTGTTATTCAGATAAAATTGTCCCATGCAATTATCCTGATTTTGGTTTATTTTTGGCCTAGGTGTTTGGTCCTACCTCTCAACAGAAAGAACTGTACGACCAGGCTGTGTCTCCTATTGTGTATGAAGTGCTTGAGGGCTATAACTGCACCATTTTTGCATATGGACAGACAGGAACGGGGAAAACATACACAATGGAAGGAGGCGCAAGAAAGAAGGTTATTCATTTCACTTGCCTTACTCTTTATTTTATTTTCTCATTGCTTTGTATTCAAATCCATTTCTTTCTATCCTTGATTCTGTAGAATGGTGAGTTTCCAAGTGATGCTGGTGTCATCCCAAGAGCTGTGAAACAGATTTTTGATATATTAGAAGCTCAGAGTGCTGAGTATAGCATGAAAGTAACATTTTTAGAGCTTTACAATGAGGAAATTACAGATCTTTTGGCCCCTGAGGAGACTTCAAAATTTGTAGATGATAAGTCTAAGAAACCTATTGCTCTAATGGAGGATGGGAAAGGAGGTGTTTTTGTCAGAGGTTTAGAAGAAGAGATAGTTTGCACTGCAAATGAAATTTACAAGATATTGGAACAAGGTTCTGCAAAAAGGCGTACGGCGGAGACTCTTCTCAATAAACAGAGCAGCCGTTCTCACTCCATATTTTCTATCACAATTCATATTAAGGAGTGTACTCCAGAGGGTGAAGAAATGATTAAGTGTGGGAAGCTAAATCTTGTGGACCTCGCAGGCTCTGAGAATATTTCACGTTCTGGTGCAAGAGAGGTATCAAATGATTATGCCAGATTTCAGTTGGTACTTGTAATTAAATGGTGTAGTTTGGAATAATATGAAAACCAGCATGTTTTGGCATACGATATGGAAGATTACTAATTCAGTCCGGCTATAAGAATATTGGTATTTTATAAAAATTAGTGTTAATCCCTTGACTATATTTCTAAATTTGAATTATCCCTTGACCCTTGTCTTTTTAATCTTTTTCACTGCTGGCGTTAATAAAAAATTCATAACTTTGGAGCTTCACTAAGAAGAAAAATGCTTGCAGGGTAGAGCAAGGGAGGCTGGGGAGATAAATAAAAGCTTGCTTACACTTGGTCGAGTGATTAATGCTCTAGTTGAGCACTCAGGTCATGTTCCATATAGGTATGAGTAGCTGCAACTTATTTAGTCAATTCTCAATGACATTTTTTGGTTTGCTTTCAAATCTGGAGAATAATTTTATTATTAAGATATCTCTTAATATATCAGGGATAGCAAATTAACCAGACTGTTGAGGGATTCCTTGGGTGGTAAAACCAAGACATGCATTATTGCCACAGTATCACCTTCAATTCACTGTCTGGAAGAAACCCTTAGTACCTTGGACTACGCACACCGTGCCAAAAATATCAAGAACAAACCAGAGGTGACTTTTATAGTTGCTCCTTCTTCCTTGCTCAATCTTTTGCTCTTTTTATCAGGCAGCGGAACATATTTAATAGTTTGAAGTTGGTCATTTTTTCAGATTAATCAGAAAATGATGAAATCTGCAATGATTAAGGATTTGTATTCTGAAATTGACAGACTAAAGCAAGGTAGTTGACTGTTCCCATATTGATGTAGTTTCTGTAACTTTGTTTTTCTCCTCCATGCTCTGTTTCTCCAAATAGAGAGAGAAGGGTATGTTGATAAACTTCTTTCTCTCTTTCTCCACCTTTGATGGTTCACTGCTGAAAAGTAGCACTTTTTATTTATGTTACGCAGAGGTGTATGCTGCAAGAGAGAAGAATGGAATCTATATACCACGGGATCGCTACCTTCATGAAGAAGCAGAGAAGAAGGTTTCCTTATAAGTGTTTTGATATGAATTGGAAATATTGTTATGATTTTGGAAACATTGCTAATCCTAAACTTTTACTATGTTCTCTAGGCCATGGCTGAAAAGATAGAACGCGTGGAACTAGAAGCAGAGACTAAGGATAAGGTATATCCCGTCATTAATTATTTCCCTATAGTTATGATGATTGCTTAGCTATTGTAACAAGGACGTTCCGTGGTATGTATGTAGCAACTGATGGAGCTTCAAGAGCTCTACAATTCTCAGCAACTTTTGACTGCTGAATTAAGTGTTAAACTTGACAAAACTGAGGTAAAAGTGGCTGTACGTAACTGCTTCATTCTTTTGTTCTGAACTTCTGATCTGTAAAAGAATTAAACGTACTTCTGGCATCTGTATTCTCAGAAAAGTCTAGAAGAAACTGAGCAGTCACTGTTTGATCTTGAGGAAAGGCACAAACAAGCAAATGCAACAATTAAGGAAAAGGAATTTTTGATATCAAATCTCCTAAAATCTGGTTAGTCATGTGTAATCTTACTGTTTGTGTATTCCCTTTAGAATATTCGTTACTTTTTTTTTTAGGTTGATTGAGAATTTTTACTCGTCACATGCCTGCAGTAATAGTATTTAGGGTTGGTTGAAAATATTTTTGCACAACACTTCATATCTTTTATTTTCAACAATATTTTTATGTCTTTTCCAGAGAAAGAACTTGTGGAGCGTGCAATTGAACTACGGACAGAGCTCGAGAATGCTGCATCAGATGTGTCAAACCTGTTTTCTAAAATTGGTTAGTATAACACTAGTAATTTTTCTTGTTGCGTATCAATTGGAGAAGTGCATGCCTCTGACATCAGGGATATGATTGCCCATAAATCAACATTAGAGCGCAAGGATAAAATTGAAGAAGGAAATAGAATACTTATCCAGAAATTCCAGTCTCAGTTAGCTCAACAACTTGAAGTTTTGCACAAGACAGTTTCAGCATCCGTAATGCATCAAGAACAGCAACTGAAGGACATGGAGGAAGATATGCAGTCTTTCGTATCAACAAAAGCAGAGGTGGGTTTCCAAAGGAGGCTATTATGTTTGTTAGTTAAACTTCAATTTTCAGATTTACCAACTTCCTTTTTGGTATGTTTTTGAAGGCTACTGAAGCCCTTCGAGTAAGGGTTGGAAAGTTGAAAAACATGTATGGTTCTGGCATTAAAGCTTTGGATAATTTAGCTGAGGAGCTTAAAGTAAATAACCAGCTAACTTATGAAGACTTGAAATCTGAAGTAGCTAAGCATTCATCTGCCTTGGAGGATGTAAGTGGTTAATTACCATTAAAGTCGATTCTACTCAAGCTTTCTTGTGTGTTTTAACTTAATTTATGTGCTTCAGCTTTTTAAAGGAATCGCTTTAGAAGCTGATTCGTTACTAAATGATCTTCAAAGTAATCTCCACAAGCAAGAGGCCAATTTAACTGCTTACGCTCATCAACAACGAGAGGTCTGTGATTTTTAGTTTGTTGACCAAACTTCTGAGATAGAGATGCTGATTTTTTTGCTATTGCATGCAGGCACATGCCAGAGCAGTGGAAACTACACGTGCAGTATCTAAAATAACGGTGAACTTCTTTGAGACTATAGACAGACACGCATCAAGTCTGACCCAAATTGTGGAAGAAGCACAATTTGTCAATGATCAGAAATTGTGTGAACTTGAAAACAAGTTTGAGGTGAATGCAGTGCCTTTTCTGACAAATACATAAATCATGATCTGAAATTTTTATACTCGTTTTCATTTTTTAACTTTGCTTCTCATTATTTACTGTGTAGGAGTGTACTGCTTATGAAGAAAAGCAATTACTAGAGAAAGTGGCAGAAATGCTAGCAAGTTCAAATGCTAGAAAGAAAAAACTGGTAGCTGTTGCTTTTAAACATGCTAAGTATACCTATAGTATCTTCCATGAGTACCTGAACTTAACATTCTTTTCGTACTTATTAGGTACAAATGGCAGTTAATGATCTTCGAGAAAGTGCAAACTGTAGAACCAGTAAACTTCGGCAAGAAGCATTAACCATGCAGGATTCAACTTCTTCTGTCAAGGCAGAATGGAGAGTTCACATGGAAAAAACAGAATCCAACTATCATGAGGATACTTCTGCTGTAGAATCCGGAAAGAATGACCTTGTGGAAGTTCTTCAAATCTGGTATGTATGTGCTTGGACAACGCACACTTTTGTCTCCAGTATATTCTATCCTGTTTACTGAGTCCTATTCTGAACAAACAACTGCAGCCTCAACAAAGCAAAAGTAGGTTCACAACAATGGAAAAATGCTCAAGAGTCCTTGCTCAGTTTAGAGAAGAGAAATGCTGCTTCTGTGGATACTATTGTTATGTAGGTTTTGTATTCCTTATTAAGATCGAAACTGTCAAAAGACAATACATTTTGTTAACCTTTTTTTCAATTGTTTTATGTCTAGGGGAGGAATGGAAGCTAATCAAGCTCTACGAGCCCGATTCTCAAATGCTGTGTCAACTACACTTGAAGATGCAGGAATAGCAAACAAAGATATTAACTCATCCGTTGACCGTTAGTATTTAGTGTTATACCTATGTATCATTATTGCCTTGGTAGGTCATACCATAAATGCCAACTGACAAGTTAAAACACTTGCAGATTCGTTGCAACTTGATCATGAAGCTTGTGGGAATCTGAATTCTATGATTATCCCATGCTGTGGGGATTTGAGAGAATTGAAGGGTGGTCATTACCACAGAATTGTAGAGATAACTGAAAATGCAGGGAAATGTCTACTCAATGAATACATGGTAAGTAGGAGACTTCTGTATACACAGTCCTCACCTGTTCAGCCGTGACAATATTCATTGGTTACTGGATTCTAATTTCTTAATGTTGTTTAATTGCTAATTGACACACAGGTTGACGAACCATCTTGTTCAACACCAAGAAAGAGACTCTTCAACTTACCTAGCGTTTCATCCATAGAAGAACTAAGAACCCCATCATTTGAGGAATTACTGAGATCATTCTGGGATGCAAAATCTCCAAAACAAGCAAATGGAGATGTTAAACATATTGGGGCATATGAAGCCACTCAATCTGTAAGAGATTCCAGAGTTCCTCTTACTGCTATTAACTAGGGAGAGTTGAAATTCTGTAAATAGCATATTGTTTAGATATAATTCCATAAAATGATATATTCATTTATTATTATTATTATTATTTTTGGGAAAGAGGAAGAAAGGGTTAGTCTTTGTGGAGGCCGGAATATGTAAAAAGGTTGCCTTTTTTAAGTTTAGTTTCGCTTCCGCAAGGGAAGTAATCTATATATTATTGATGTCTGCTGAGATTGGTACGTTATAATGATTTTGGCGTGTTTGTATTAAATTAAGGCATTCTAAATCTATATAATTGACATTGCCATGGCTAATGACAAACAGAAAAATTGGAAGATACTACGATTAGGGATATAGGGTCATGTTAGCAAGGGTTTGGTATCCATTGACGATGACGATGAAAAATTTATCGTTGAATTTTTTTAATATAATAATGAGATACTTTTTCGCACATGGACAAGTAGCACGAGATAAGGTACTAACCAAACCAAGAAAGATATGCATTTCCGGACACAAGGAGAGTTGTACATTTCATCTGCTCGTGCCATAATCAGATAAAGGAATTAAAATACTTAGCCAGGAGTAGGAGACACAAGCAAAAACTCTAACCTGGGGAAAAAGGCTTGCACTGTTGCACAGCCTGGTCACATGTGGAGAAATAGTTTCAATCCAATTGGTTTCTAAATGAATTTTGTTCACTTCTCACACATGTATCTTTGTTTCTAACATCATTCTATTAGTGTTTTTGAGAGTTATAGCTCAATAAACTTAGGGCATGTTTGATTGTGTTTTGATTTTTTTGTTTTTAAAACTGTTTTGTAGAATAATTATGAAAACAGTTGTTTTCTATGTTTTTTTGTTTTAAAGTTAAAAATCAAAACAGAAAACAAAAACAACTCAGACAAGTTCTCTAAATTTGATTCTAAAAACAAAAAAGTAGTTACAATTTTTAATTTTTTTTTTACAAAACAAGCCTTACCAAACGAGTTTTTTTGTTCTGAAAACTAAAAAATTGTTTTTAAAAACAGTAATCAATCAGAGCCTTAACTTCCAATCTCCTAAGACTTAAAACTAATATTACAAACAGAAAGTGTCAATTAGAGTCTTGTCTTCTAGTTTCTTTCTTCACTTGAGATTTTTGATTTTGGAGTTGACTTTGCTCATTCATATAGTAGTTGTTCCTATGCTTACTTTTGAATATTAACAAGAAAGACTTTTGCCCAAATCGGAGCTCCAAACCTTCTCTTGTTCATAACATTGCCTTGCCCTTCAAAAGTGACCTTGTTCTCAAGGCCCAATGAGAGAGAAAAAAAAAACTAGAATTCCTTTTATATTGAGAATCGCAATCTATCTCTGATAATGTCACTAAGACTACAAAAACATACAAAATATGCAAAAGAATGCAGCGACCTGGAGCACCACATAACGCCCCGTTCTAGAAATAATTAGTTATCACCAACTATGATATTAAACGTAGTTACAATCATAAATGTTAATTAAAATTGGCGGATAAATTTTTTCTTTTTAACACTATCCTTTCTTTATTAATTGACATAAAATGAATTTGGTGACATATAATCTATCTACATGATTGTAACGTCTAATTAATGCAGAAATATTCTATACTTGCCTAATACAAAGTATCAAGTGGCTCCTGGAGAGAATTGAAGTTTCAAGTTGTGGATTTGGTAAAAGCCTAGACAACAAGACAAGCAGCTCAAATACCACCATTCAAGGCAAATCATTATTGCAGAAAGGATAGCAAAACAAAAGAACTCTCCAATTCCTTGAAACAACTCCAAAGAAATTGGTGCACGGGTTTTTGCACATGCAAAAGACTATCTCATGTATAATCCCAGAAAAATCACATTTGACCAGATTGAAATGCTAATTGCTAATGCTCCACCAACGTTATTCAGTCCAATCTTGAATACTAAGGCCCAACAAAGAGGTATATGGATACAAAGAGTGACACAAGAACTTATAAGCATAGGAAGAAGCAAACTTTGTATTTGGAAATATTGAACTAATGGTTGTAGAATTGCATATGCAAAAAGTGCTGGAAGAAACAAAATCATGAATTTCCTTGCTTCATGTGCAATTGGAGGGTCCTGGCCTATGAAAACTAGTATCATTTCCATGCTGATCCAAAGGAAAGACAGGGGAAGACAAACCAAAATAAGAGAGAATAGAACAGTGTATGTCTGCATTCCATAAGCCCATCCACAACTAGTCTCCAGTCCACTAGCCATTCCCTTATGGAACATCTCAACATATAAATTCAGCAAATTAACCCATCTTGTGTTCAAAAAAAATTGTAAAGCATCTAACTCCTCCCTCATTGAATAAGTGTCTAGCCACTCTATATACCAGTTTGCTTGATTAGTAAGGCATTCTACTAGTAACTTGAGATGATCACCAGAGTTATCCAGTTCACCTTATAACACAATCACAAAAGCAAACCCACGACATGTGACGTGCACCGTCGAATCCACACAAATTACCGAGATTTAGGTTTATAGTAATAGGGCAACTCAGATCGTCTCCCAAAGAACCTGCTAGAAATCAAAATCATTCTGTAAAATAAAATACAAAAAAGAAAATGGGGATTTTGTTGATTTGAAATTTAAATAAAAACAGAATTGAAAAGGGGATTTAAAAATCAGAATTTAAAAGAAATCAACCTAAGGAATTAAGATTTATTAATTTATTTCGTCATTGGATAAAAATAAAATTATCAATTCGTGATTAACCCCAATTGAATTTGGAATCCTCAAATTCAATTGGAAATCCTCTCTAGACTATCGCCTAGCGTTTGGTTGAATACAGTGTTTCAACTATGCAATCGCAGTAGTTTTAACTTGCTCAACTTACGTTCATTGGGTTAATTAATCTGAACATTAAGTCTAATGATCAATTTTCCCTTATAGAATGCAATCGCATTATTCAGTTTCAATACCTACAATCGCATGATATTCAACCTGAATTAGGAAAAAAATGAAATTGATTTAAAAGTTAAAAACAGATCCTCTAAAATAAACTAACGAACCTTTAATCCTTAGATTGATTAAAGATGTTTAGCCTAGCATCGCGAGGTTACAAATCATTCAAAATAAAATAAAAGATAAGAAGAAGATGAAAGGAAAAGAGTGCAAAATTTCGATAAAGAAAACTCAAACAATTGTTCAATTCCAAAATCTGACTGCCGAAGGGTTTCCTAAAGTTTTCCTTAAATAACCCACATTCAGAACAGGTTAGGGTTCCACCACTTTGGCCCATACATAAAATAAAAACTTAATAGAATAAAACATTAAAATATGGCCTTGGGCCCTAAACACATTGGGTTCTAATCTAATTTACAAGTCCAAACGTCAAAATAAAATTCCAGCAAAAACACTCCATCTTGGGCTCAGGTTTCGACCATCTTTCCGTCTGAATTGGGCTTCAGTGGTTTAAATAGAGATTGTAGTCTTTTCTGTTAGCTGCAAAACGCAACAAGAAAGAAGTTAATCTGACATCTGTAGAGTGAGATATGGACAAAATACGAAAGTGTAACAAAATATGTGTTATCAATTAAACCCAATTAAAATCTAGAATTCTGATTTGACCCAAAAGACCTTTATTTATCTCAAATAAATCCTAAAAATACTAACCAAGCGTAATAAATGAGTGTAACAAAATATGTGTTATCAACATGTAAGTAAACCTTTGCCCTCACAGAATCAGCTGGGTCTAACTCCTTCCATATATAATTGTCATATACCTCAAGCATTCTTTGCCTCAGATCATTACCTTCTAACTAACAAAGTGCTACATGCCACCAATTGTGTGTCAACATAAAAGAAGAACAAGAACTCCATGATGATGAACATCCTTCCATGAAATTAACAGCTTCTTTAAATCAGCACTCACACTGAAGAACATGGCACAAAGCATGTTGTGACTAGCTGTCTTTCTTATTGATTTCAAACCCCCTTTTAGTAGTTTCCTCAGCATCTTTCATTTGTCCAAGGTCCAACAAAGGAAAAGCAAGCATGCCATATTTGTAATTTTCTCATTTACTTTGAGGTAGAACCTGATGAACAAGAGATAAAGAAATATCATGTCGCCCTATGTAGAAGCACAAGATTTGTGCTCTCTTTAGAGAGACCAGATCTTATGGGAACTCTTTTAGAAGCTTAGAATGCAATTCGACAGCTACAACATCGTCTCTATCTTCAAATACCAAATAACTGATGGCATCAAAAACTAGTTTCTTATACAAGGTTGCATGTTCCTGAGGATCCCAAGGAGGATCA
This sequence comes from Gastrolobium bilobum, assembly GCF_033153095.1. Taxonomy (NCBI): domain Eukaryota; kingdom Viridiplantae; phylum Streptophyta; class Magnoliopsida; order Fabales; family Fabaceae; genus Gastrolobium; species Gastrolobium bilobum. Next base: position 112,999 of record NW_026896024.1, read on the forward strand.
ATTGGAGGGGGATGTGTCGCATCGAGGAAGGGAAGATCACCGGAGGTTTCCACGCACCTTTTCACAATATGCACGAAGGATTGGGCGAACATCAAGTGTGCCTGCAGAATGGGTAGGATTGTGATTCGTTGAAATTGATATGTGACAATAGTACTATTCACTTCCCCATATCTGGGAATTATGGTATATGAAACCACTTGGCCTAAATCAAGCTTATCGAATGAAAGCATAACGTCGTTTGCAATAGCCATGCCTGTATGGAATGTCACACCAGCAACAATTGGTTTGTTCATTTCTATTGGAGGCAACTCTAAATCGTGGCTAATCAACACCTCAGTTTCCACTTATTGCTCTAGCGGCTTAATAGGATCCACTGTCAGCATAGCGAAGGTCGAAACGCCCTCGCCAAGGGTTGATCGCGGCAGATCCACCAGATCGAGCGAGTCCACTGCATCAACCAACACATTCTTGGAAGTATGGTGGATTTTCTTGAAGCAACTTTGCATCACATCATTGTTCGATTCAGCGGTGAAGGTAAGCCCCTGATCATTGTTGAAGCTTTGGGTGGAGGAAACAGAGGGGCAAGGCAAGGGAAGTCCTCTCTTCTCGCCCCTGATCATTACAATTGGGTTTTATTACATTGACTCCTAACAACCAATGGCTTCACGCCAAAACAAGTGCCACATTAGCACTAAAGAATACCCACTACTTTACTATTACACTAGCTACTGATATTCAACATAACTACTGTTGTTACTTACAAAAAGGCTACTGATATACAACTATACAAGACTACTAATATAGTTGTTGTTCCTATGCTTACTTTTGAATATTAGCCACAAAGTCTTTTGCCCAAACCGGAGCTCTAATCCTTCTCTTGTTCGTAACAAAAGCTAGAAGAAACAGTAAGTTGCATATTCATGAAAAATATGAAATTTTGGAAATTTAAGATTTAAATAATTGTATTTCTTATAAAATTATCTTTGAAATTTGGAATCTTTTTCCCTGACTCGTGCGTAATGCCCCGTCTGCAGCCGGTTAATTAACATTCATATGATAGTAAGCGCAACATGCTCAACTTAATTAATGCGGAAGCTAACTATATAATTTTCTCTTTTTCCTTATGTATTGCAAACTTTTTCACTTTCATGGCTAAAATAAAACGGACAACATTTCCTCTGTATTTTGGACTATTAGGGATAATTCTCACTATGGTAATTTTAACCTGATTGACAGTTTAGTATAATCCAGACATAAACCATATTACCCAGCCATCCATGGCATAGGCTATCTCATAATCATATTGTCTCAAAATAACGTCCATGATGTTACTTATATAATTACATCAAATAAACAAAAGAGATGCAATTAAATAACATAGACCTGAGCATGCATCACTAATAACATATACAGACTATCAACATGGCATAGACATCTCCTATGCTCTAAAAAAAATACATGGCACATACAACCCAAAATAAAGTATGCCAGGTACAAATCTAAATATCCGTAAAACCCTGACAATCATGTCAAGTAGTATATCTCATCTGGTCTCTTGCCACGCGATGCCTCAGCACCATCAGCTCCTGTACCTGAAATGGTAATCCCCATAACGCGGGGTGAGATAATATAATTACCTCAGTAAGCTAGGGACCCTTGGAGGTCTCCTCCACCCCTAAGCTCACTTCTGGTATAAACATAGTATAAAAATCCATGCATGCATCAGAATATGTATGACAATGCAGTGTGCAATAATGTAATCCTACTGGCCAGAGAATATAACAAGTATGCATTATGCAAGGAAACACCGTCTTGCAACATACCGTATGAGGAAACATCGTCTCATACTATGCATAAGGAAACATCGTCTTATGCCTCACACAAGGAAACATCGTCTTGTGTGGCACACAAACATACATACATATACATGCAACATATAACATCATTTTCACATACCATATCAAACTACCACCCTCCCTAGAAGTTTGGTGGAACAAACGAGGGATTAACCTCAAGGACCGAAAGCTTACCTGTCAAGCACTGCCCTCCAATAATTCTCGTGTCCACAGAGTCACAATCTCTCACAAAGTCACAACCTAGTTCCAAGGTGTGAAGACAATCAGTATTCCTATATACCAGTCTACCACATTTAATTTTCAAGACTATACATACAAAAAGCCAACACTTGATTTTTAGTCCAATTTATCAAAGTGTCCTAAATGGCGATTTCATAATTTTTCCTTTTACGAGAACCAATCCCAAACATGTTTAACAAAGGAACTCACCTACAAATCACCCTCCAACTACTCATACCATTTAATCCCAATTTATACAACCATATATCATGCATTTTCTCCAAAAACACAAAAGGGGAGTTAGGGCATTTACCTTAGAAGCTTCAAATCACTAAGAGAAAGACAATCCAAGCCTCCAACAAGGTCACAACCTTTCCACAACCCTTAAATCTGAAATGGAAACCATGGGTCTCTCTTTCTTTCTTTCAGCACAACGCCACAATGGAAAGGTAAGGGAAGGAGATAAAGATGGAGATTGGTTAGTAGATTCTCTTATTTCTCAAAGGATTAGTTGAAGCCAAATGGAGAGGAGGAGAAGAAGTTCTCCCTTGCTCCTTGGAGTGCACAGATGCAAGAAGAAGAAAAAAAGTGGAACGGGACGCACGCGAGGATAGAAAAGAAATGAAGCACTGTGTCTTAACTTAAGTATTTAAGTTACATTAATTGGGTAAAAGCTTATCTATCTACGCACCTCCATTCATTACCAAACTTTGCACACTAGTCTAGAATATTTTTATGGTAATATTTATAATTTTACTTTTTACTTTCGGGTAACTTTATTTACCCACATTTTTACTCCTTAACTGTCATTTTAACTCCTTTTTCACCAAAGGTGACTTTATTTCTTTTTCTTCTACTTTCCTTATAATTATTCTTCAATATCATGATTAAAATCATTAATTCATAATTAAATCCAACACTACATATGAGGGTTATTATACTCACCCCACTTTTTTAGGATTTTTTCTGCAAAATTAGGATCATACCTTGAAACAAACTCAGGATATAACCGAAGGATCTCATCCTCACGCTCCCAAGTAGCCTCCTCAGACGTCTTGCCTTCCCATTGAATTTTGATCATAGGAATTGACTTATTTATCAATTTTCTTTCATCTTTGTCTAGAATTTTCCACGGCCCCACGGGAGTCTTAAGATTTTCCTTTATTTGAACCTCATCAGGCTGCACAACATGAGATTCATCCCGAATATATCTCCGAAGCTGCGACACGTGGAATACATCATGAATACCGGATAACTGTGGAGGCAAGACAAGCTGATAAGCAACCGGTCCCACCCTCTTTATTATCTGATAGGGACCAATAAACCTAGGACTCAACTTCCTTACTCCAAGAGCACGCCCCACACCTGTCACAGGTGACAACCTCACAAACACATGCTCACCCTCTGCAAACTCAAGAGGTCGATGCTTATGATCATAATAGCTTTTCTTGCGACTTTGTGCTTGTTTTAATTTATCTCGGATTATGTTGATCTGATTAGAAGTGTCTTGTACCAAGTCTGGCCCAAACATTTGCCTCTCTCCAACCTCAGTCCAACAAGTAGGTGATCTACACCACCGGCCATACAAAGCCTCATAAGGTGCCTATCCCATGACTTACCCTGCTCCAGGGCACAAGCTCTCAGCATATCCTCCAGGGTCTGAATAGTCCTCTCTGTCTGACCATCAGTCTGAGGATGATAAGCTGTGCTCAGTCTCAACTGAGTGCCGAAAGCTTGGTGCAGTGCTCCCCAGAAGCGAGATGTGAACTTCGGGTCCCGATCACTCACAATGCTCTCAGGCACCCCGTGAAGTCGCACAATCTCCTTCAAATAGAGTCGAGCCAACTGCTCCGTAGTAAAAGTCACCTTCACTGGTAGAAAATGGACAGACTTCGTAAGTCTATCAACAATAACCCATATAGAATCGTATCCAGCCTGAGTCCTGGGCAACCCAACAACAAAATCCATGGAAATACAACCCCACTTCCATACCAAAATATCCAGAGGTTGAAGCAAACCACCAGGTCTCTGGTGTTCAATTTTTACTTTCTGACAAACAAGACACTTTGCAACAAACTTAGCAATGTCATTCTTCATACCCGGCTACCAGAAATTTTCCTTTAAGTCATGATACATCTTAGTAGCTCCTGGATGAATAGAGTATTGACCTTTGTGTGCTTCAGTCAACACATCATCCACTAACTGACCCTTGGGCATAATTATCCTTTCTTGATATCGTTTGAAGCCCTGATTATCAACAAACACATCTTTCTGGCCTGTCATGGCCACAATATCCTTATCAAATTGTTGAGCCTCTAAGATTCTCTCCAACAATGCATTCTGAATGGAAACTTTCTCAACTTCTAAGCTACCATCGCCTTTACTGACCACCAGATTCAGATTTCTGAAGTTCTCAATCAACTGATATTCTTCAATTATCAGATTTACAATCACAACAGATTTCCTGCTCTAGGCATCAGCTACAACATTAGCTTTACCCGGATGGTATTTTAGTTCAAATTCATAGTCCTTCAGGAACTCCATCCATCTCATTTTCCTGATGTTCAACTCTTTCTGGTCAAACAGATTCTTCAGACTTTTGTGATCTCTATACACTAAGAAATTAGCACCATATAGAAAGTGTCGCCATATTTTCAGGGCAAACACTATGGCTGCTAGCTCGAAATCATGTGTAGGGTAATTCTCCTCATGCGGTTTCAATTGCCTAGAAGCATATGCAACAACTCTCCTATCTTGCATCAGGACACATCCCAAACCTTTCCGTGAGGCATCACAATAGACCTCGAAAGTACGCTCAGGATCAGGAAGAGTCAATATTGGAGCAGTCGTTAACTTTTCTTTTAGTGCATGAAAACAATCTTCGCACTACTGAGTCCACACGAATGAGATTTCTTTTCTGGTCAAGCGGGTCAATGGTAAAACCATTGTAGAAAACCTCTCAATGAATCTTCAGTAATAACCAGCTAGTCCTAGAAAACTTCGAACTTCAGAAATAGTCTTAGGCCTTTCCCAATCCATCGCGGCCTCTATTTTACTAGGGTCCACTGCCACTCCATCAACAGATATGACATGGCCCAAAAATTGAACCTTTGACAATCAGAATTCACACTTGGAAAACTTGGCATACAATTGATTATTCTTCAACACTTGCAGAACAATCCTAAGGTGGTCCGCGTGCTCCTTGTTATTCTTAGAATAGATAGAATATCATCTATGAAAACAACTACAAATCGATCAAGATATGGCTTGAACAAACGGTTCATATAGTCCATAAACACTGCCAGAGCATTAGTGAGACCAAAAGAAATTACTTGGTACTCATAATGTCTGTATCTAGACCTGAATGCAGTCTTCAGAATATCATCCGAGTTAACCCGAATCTGGTGGTAACCTGTCCTTAAATCAATTTTTGAGAAAACACAAGCACCCCTCAACTGATCAAGCAAATCATCTATGCGAGGGAGAGGATACTTGTTCTTTACAGTCTCTTTATTCAATTTCCTGTAGTCAGTCACAAGTCTCATGGTTCCATCCTTCTTCTTGACAAATAATACTGGTGCTCCCCACGGGGACACACTAGGCCGGATGAACTGCTTAGCCAACAAGTCCTCAATCTGTTTCTTCAATTCAGCCAATTCCAGAGGAGACATCCGATATAGAGCCATAGAAATGGGCCTCATATCAGGCAACAATTCAATAGAGAACTCTATTTCTCTCTCTGGTGGAAGATGTGGAATCTCATCCGGAAATACATCCATGAATTCATTTACAATTGGGATATCAACAATCTTATCCTAAGTACTACTGCTCACTAATCTTCCCAACCATATGTAGCTGAATGCTCCCTTCTCCAAGGCCCGTCTAGCCTGATGTATTGATATACAAGGAGAGGAGCTAGTAACAGACTCCTCAGACAGCATCACTAGTTTCTTACCACAGCAGTCAATCACTGCACAATTTTTAGAAAGCCAGTCCATACCCAAGATGACCTGAAGACTAACCATGGGTAGACGGATGAAGTTAATTATATAGTCTCGGCCTTTATACTTAAATTCAACATCCTTGCACATATAGGAAGTACTACACTTTTCCCCGTGGCCGTAGTCACTTTCATAGGAGAAGACATTTTATACATTGGCAAATTTAAGCCCACAACCATAAAATCTGATATGCAAGAATGAGTAGCTCATGTGTCAAACAACACATCTATATCAAAACCATTAATAAAGATCGTACATTTTACCAAATTTGGCGCTTAAACCGCCTGCTACTGAGTGATAGCATAAACTCGTCCCACAGTCTGAGACTCAGGGATAGCTGGAGTAGGAACCATCTGAAGAGGTGCAACCCTGACATCTCTCTGAGGACAGTCTCTGGAGTGGTGGCCAGTCTTGCCACATTTATAACAAATCACCTGGCCCGTGGCACGCGGTCCTCTATGCTCTTTACCACAACCAATACACTTAGGGATCAGTGGTCTCTCAGAAGAACTAGCTTTCTTGAATTTATTACCTGATTGCTTCACCTGCAAATTCTTACCTGATTGCTTCACCTGCAAATTCTTATTTTTATCATCAGATTTCTTGTTCTTCCAGTAATTTGAACCACCGGACTTCTTGGAATCAGACTCTTTAGAATTTCAGTTCTTTTGCCTCTTGTGGATATCCTCAACAGCTAGGGGTGTTCATCAACCGATCCAAATCGAATCAAACCGCGGTGACCGAATTGAAAATCCGATAACCGAATAAACCGAAAACCAAAAAACCTAAAATCGAAAAAAAAAACCGCAAATTTTAATTAGATTGGATTGGTTTTCAGATGGGTTAATGAAAATCGATCCAATCCAAACCGGTCCAATATATTAATTTTTCTCTACCTACTTGGGTTTTTCCCCAATCATAGTCCAAAAATTTCTAAACCCAAGACCTGTTAACTCATCAACTACACCCAAGAAAAAATCTAATCACATCTCATAAACAAAATTTTATCTGTGTAGAGCTTCATATCTCATTGGCAAAAAAAAACTATATTATCGTTTTCTAATGCTTTTGTATTTCAAAAAAAATAAAAATTACAAAGCCAATATATACAAAAGATGTTATTTGCACAATAATCATAAAACAAATTTTAGGATTTTCAAAAAACCGAAAACTGATCCAATCCAAACCGAAAAAAATTGGATTGGATCGGATCGGATTAGATTTGAAAAAAAATCCAAACCGAATGAATGATTAAATGATCAAACCGAAGGTATTGGATTGGATAATTTTTGCTTTCAAAACCGATCAAATCTAGACCGCGAACACCCCTATCAACAGCCCTGCATTGATTAATCAGGGTGGGAAAATCTCTAGAACCACAACCTAAAAGACTTTCTGCAATTCTATCATTTAATCCTCACTGAAATTTTGCAGCTAAAGACTCTGAATCTGGTATAGCTCTCCTGAAGTGAGCATACTTAGCCAACTAATTGAATTTGGCCAGATATTTCAACAGGCATTTCACCCTGCACAAGATCATTATATTCACCTTCCTTCCTTTCCCTAGCATCTCGGGGAAAGTACTTGTCAAGAAAGTGCCTCTCAAACAAAGGCCATGTAATAGCATAACCCTGCAGCTCCAATGGATGAGAAGTATTTAACCACCAATCACTAGCATCACCTTTCAGCATATAGGTAGTATACAATAGTCTCTGATTATCCGGACATTCCATCACCCTAAAATCCTTTCTAGATCCTACAACCATGTAGAAGCAACAATAGGGTCATAACCACCCTCAAAAGTAGGTGGCTGATGCTTCCTGAAAGCATTTAATCGTCTCTCTCTAGCCTCAACATTATCCATTGCAACCGTATGAACAAATTGCAACCCAGTATGAACAGTAGCACCATCATGATGACTAGCCTCACCCTCTCCATCCTCGTGCTCTTCATGAAGAGTATGCGGAGATGGAATGGGAGTATGTGGTGGTGGAGGTGGAGGCGGTGGGGGCTGATTTCCTGCTCTACCATCTCTCATGGCTCTCAACTCAGCCATCATCTGGTTCATCAAAATTTGATTGACAGCAATTATATCTTGATTTGTTTTCATAAGATTTTCATTAGCCTGCCTACTAGTATCCAGCTCCTGCTGAACACCAGCCAAAGCAGTAGCTATAGGATCAGGCTGACTGGAAGTGGCCCTAACAGTATTCAGAGATCTTAACAAAGTAGCTAATGTAGGATCTGTCTGATCGTCATCTGCTGTCAAAGGTCTCCTAGGAAGAACCATGACTCTACACATGTTACGCAAAGGAATGAGTTGATCAGGCTCACACTAAGTGGTTACACATGCATTATCATAGAAAATCCTAAAAGCCACTCATAAACAACACAGTTATTGCAATACATCAAGGAATTCCCTTTTCAGAACTGCTCTGATACCACTTGTAATGCTCGACCGCTTCAAGAATCAACGACTATCCCCACATACTAACACGAGACTTTTCAGTGTGCTTTTTCCTCACTCGCACACTTCCCGGGAAAACTTCCTAAGAGGTCACCCATCCCAGAATTACTCCAAGTTAAGCACGCTTAACTATGGAGTTCTTCCGTTCTGGGCTACCGAAAAGCAGATGCATCTTGTTAGTATAGGTAGTACCAATTAATTCTTATAAGCTATCCCAAGCTGTGCAGTCTCACACCTGCACAGTCTTTGGAATCCCTCTCTTTCGGGTGTCGATTCGATTCATTCATGCATGTAACCCCCCGCTGGAAGCCTGTTAGGAGCCGCTCCTTGCCCATGCCCTTTCGCACCGGCGATCACTCACCGCCTTCATCAGCGCTCGGGATGTTACATTATGCATTGAGAACTTCCGTGTGAAATGCAAATTCTATTATGATTGTCTTATTTAAGATAGTTGTCTGTTATATGGAAGTTTTTTAGTGATATTTTGTTTCTTTTCCTTAATTTATACTTTGATTATTTCATTTATTGCACCCAAATTCGTTACATTACAAGATGTAATTTTCATGTAGGAAACAACCATTGAAGAATATTTCAAGCCTCTTGACAAGGAAGCTGAGATCATAATAAAAATGCAACTACAAGGGGAAGAGAAAACGTCAGAGATGATGGTGAAAGCTCTGCTTCAAAAAGTTGAAGCAGAAAAAATTGCAAGTACGCATCAAGTAGACAACATTGAAACCAACCAGAAGGAAGCTGAGATTTTATTTAAAATGGGTGTAGGAGAGGAAGAACAAACCGTGAAAGAGATGATGAAAGCAATGCAGCAACAACTTTTGCTTGAGAAAGCTGATGCAGAAAATATTGATAGTGTGCATCAAGTAGACAAGTCTCATATCAACCCAATCCTAGCATCCATAGTTACTCCTAAAGAAAGCTAAGATTCGATAAAATTTTGAAACATTGGTGATTCTTGATTTTGATATTTGAAATGCGTTTCGGCTTGGTTGTTGAAGTGTTTAAACATCCTTTGTGTATTGAACCAACCAAGGCAGGACTAGGGTAGTTTTTTAGTTTATTTGTATTACTAACTTTATTCAATAAAAATTACATCAACTTTTTTATGAGGTATGGTTAAATAAACTTTCCTTCATTTTTTTATATTTATTATTTAGGTTAAAATATGTAATTCGTACCTATAGTGTTCCTTAATATTTGGTTTTGGTTTCTGTAGTATAAAAATTGTTATAAATGTCTATACTTTATAACCATTAATGCATTGATTTCTCCTATTAGCTAGGGTTTTTAAACCCTTGAGTCTGATGTGGCAAACTATCATCTTAACTAAGGGTACCATTCGTGGATGCTTTCTTGAATGACGTTATCCTTGAAGTTGATATAAGTGGCTTGTCACATTACAAAACTATCTCCTTCCTCAAAATCGTCTTCTGCCATGGGTTCTACTTCATGTTCCTTGCAAAGGGTTGCAGCTAGGGTTTCTTTGCTTGGTTGAAGCTATACAACACGGCTTGCTCTCCTAGGATGTGCATGGTAATGATTCTGTTCTCTAGCTTTGTTTTTGGAAAGAAATATTTATATTTTTTTATTTCTATTCTTGGGAAGAGTTTTTGAGAAAAAAAAATAATGTTCAATAACAAACTTATTAGAGAATGCATGTTATTAGAAAATATAATAAAAAATCATTAATTGACTTTCCTATAATAACTTAAGTTTTTGGATTGAATTAGTTACTTTATATGGTATCAGAGCCAATATAATTAAGTGATTACATGTTTGATCCTCACTACTCTCATTCTATTAAAAATAATAATTAAATATTATATAATTTCTCAGCACAAGTATGTGATTAGAGGTAGGGGTGTGCATGGAGCGGTTTATAATCGATTTTGACAAAAATCAAACCGAACCAGTTTTAAACGGTTTGGTTCTCAAAACGAACCAGATTTCTTTTTTTAAAACCGGTTTTTAATTTTCCAAACCGGTTTGAAACCGGTTCCAAAATCGGTTTATGGTTCATAACCGGTTTTAATTCAAAATCGGTTTTAAACCGATTTTAATTCAAAACCGATTTTAAATCAAAACCGGTTATGAACCATAAACCGGTTATTAAGTTCAAAACCGATTTTATAAAAAATTCAAAATCGGTTTTTGATTAATTGTGCTATTTTTATAAGTAGTCGTTTGTTTCTCTCGGTTATAGGTAGTTAACCAACTATTTCTTGCAAGAATCTTTATTGTTTTGGAACTCTCTGGACGAAATGATTCTTATAGAAATTGTTTCATGTTGTTTTGAGAGTGATTGGTAGAAGAACAGTTGAATTATTTTAAATTAAAAAAAATTGCTCTTTGTTCTCTCAAGATTTATGTTACTAAGAGTTTCATTTGAACTGATGGAGGAAGGTATAGGTAGGGAGTGTTCAAAATGTCCAAAAGAATCAAACCAATCCAAAACCAAACTGCTCCACAATTTAAAAAACTGGTATTTTTAAAATGGTTTCATATGAAACTGCATTTTATTTTATAAATTGGTTTTAGAAAACCATAAAAATAATTGGTTATCCATTGTTATTCATAACCAAACTACTCTACAATAAAGAACAAATAAATAAATTCGTTGTGAGTTGTCCTTTTAACGGCTCTGATTTATCATCTTAAACATCTCAGAGACGTTAAGCCAATTGATTAATTTTGTTGCCATTTTCATTATGATTTTTTAACTCATCTTTGTCAATTCAAAGCCTTCGCCTAGTTAAGTTGTGAGTTTACCCGGAGGTCTGTATGTGATTTTTTTTTTTGGGAAAAAAATTGTTACGTTGCATAAGAAGTGCTTTATTAGGATGCGAGCTTTCAATTTATGTGTAATTTTTTTTAAGTAAATATTTTCTACTTGAGTTGCTTAATTTTTCTGCTAATTTATTGTTTGGAAGTTCGAGTCAATTGACTAATATAACAGTCATGATAAAAGATAATACTTATTTTTTCTTTAATTGTACAGCAGTTTGGTTATGGATAACCAATTATTTTTATGGTTTGGTAAATAACCAGTCTATAAAATAAAATGCAATTTCATATGAAATCGGTTTTTAAAAATAACCGGTTTTTAAAATGTGTAGCAGTTTGGTTATGGATTGGTTTGGTTCTTTTGGACATTTTGAACACCCCTAATTAGAGGTATAAATGAGGTAGACAATCTATCAGAGGTCTATGGCTCGGCCTACATCAGGTCAGACTTGGCTTATTACATCTTGTAAAATAAAACAGGCTCAAACTTTTAAAAAAGTTCTTTTAGAAATCAGGCCATAGACTTTATTTTACAAGGCACAACCTATAAGTCTATAAGCTAGTCTATATCATATTATTTATTTTAAATAAAATAAATAAAATTGTTATTTTAATAATGTTGAATAATAAAATATTATTATTTTAATTATTGAATGCCTAATAAGTTTAAACAGACTATCAAGCCTAGGGAAAATCTTTTGTTTTTTAAATCCATGGTAGGACAGACTTATAATTTGGACTACACAGAAATAATAAACTAAGTCAAACTTAAATTATTTTACATAGGTCTGACCTATTTAAGCAAAAAGCTTGACTCGCCTAACCCAGTTACACCCCTAATGCGGGCCTGATGCATTGTTCACCCTTAAAGCTCAATAGACTTTGTATAAGAGGGTGTATTAGAGAAATATAATACAAAAACTATTAATTTAGCATCACCTAATCGTTTAAGCTTTTGGGTTAAATTGGTTGCTTTACATATCTAATAAATAAAATTTTTAACAAATCCTAATAATGCATTTCATGATGTTTGTATTTAATATATAATGTGCCGCGAATTAATAAATAAAAGAAAATCATTTTTTATTTTTGCCAATTAGTTTTCCCGGTCAACAAGTCCATTCTCTTAAAAAAAATAGATTTTGAGCTCTATTTGGTTCATGTACACGGATACACATTGAAAAACATCGTTTGCCTTTCGTTTGGTTGTTTACTTCAAAGGGAGCTTCCATGGTACATTTTCAAGACCAGAATACAAAAGCTCTAACATACACAACTAACTATAGCAAGCTCATGACAGGCAAGCAAGACATCCCGAATGTAATAGTATGTATGCATCTGGTTTGTTAGTATTGCATATGATATTAAGCACAGTTATAATCAGAGTAATTAAATTAAATTACGAATAAAATTTCTTTTCTTTTCTGCTTATAATTAATTTCTTACCCATGCATTACGCGGAACATCTCACATTGGCTTAATTTTGTCCACCATGTAGCCCCCATAAGCTAATATAGCGTAAAACGTACATTGGAATTTTACTGACACTGAATAGCCACCGTTTTCTAAAAATGAACTGAAAATCTTCACCATAAATTCTAAAATTTTACTATGTTAAACTAGACATCTTGAGTTTTTCAACGACATATTATAAGCCTTAATTGGATTTGTATAGCTCAAGATGTTCGTCGCAAACCAACTGTTTCAAATCGGATTTTTGAAAAATAGGGCAGCGACTTCAAAATTAAATTAGGATTAATTCACTTAACTAATGGATCTAAAATTATGTACCTATGTGTTAGTTTTATATAGGTTCAAACCTCGCTCAATTTGGAGCTCTGTAGCTCAAGTTATGATATATTATGTTCGCTGTCTCACCCAGATATCCGGATATTAATTGGGAAGTCATATCCGGATATTAATATTAGGATATTGGTCATGAAATATCCGGATATTTCATGACAGTGGCCAAAAATAAATTGGCCAGCTTCGGTTTAGGGTTCATAGACCACTTTTTTGTCATATAAGCTCTCCAACTTGAAACTTATTGACATTTTATCTTTTCTCATGCAAGATAATAACTATTTCAAGGCTTTAATCTATGATTTGTCCATGGACCTTTTCAATTCATCTTCTAAACATACTTGTTATCATATACATATCCATTCAATTATCAATCTCATGCATTATGCCTCAGCTTACATTTCTCAAATTGCATGACTTGTGTCTTAAGTTACATCATTAACTTATACATACACAATCTTGCATCTCATGCATTGCTTTCATTTCATCGTAGGTAATTTACCAACATGTATTTCTCATTCATGCATCCTTTCATACTATGACACTTCTCCTTGTGAGCATCTTACTCACTTAACTCACATTTCAACATAATGTCCAATTACATACATTATTGTCTCTTTTACATAATTATCATTCAACTTTGGAATTATACTGTACCGTAAGTGTTTATAAGCCCAATATGTTCCCTTGAGGGATAGAATCTCTACATGGGTTATACCTCTAACACAGGTAGTTACCAAGTTAGGAAGTATTGTCCCAAGTATGAATGATACAAACTAGTAGAATAACGATACATAAGATACCCTATCATTGTCTTGAGGGGGTATTTATAAGAGAATCAGGTATCCTCCTGGTGTGGGTAGGTGTAGTGGGTCAACCCTCCTCGGGGAGTGCCAAGGGTGGCTGACACTGTATCGGTAGCAGTGGGACAACTTCTACATCAGAGGTGGCAGCATCTGATGCTACCCCTGCAGAAAAGGGGTTACTATTTAGGGTACTTGGGGGCGGTCTCTTGCAGGGTTGATATCCCAAGGTGAGACACTTTAGGTTGATATCCCAAGGGGTTACTATTTAGTGTCTCACCTGGGGGGCATGATCGCCTAAGGAACAGAAAGGGAAAAGGGTTGGTAGCGACTGGTCAACAGGGCTGACGTGGAAAGGGTATGGGGGGTTTGGGCCTAAGTCATTGGGCCTTAAGATGTGGGTTATCCGGAACAGGAGCTCCCCCAGCTTAGTAGCAAGCGTAGCTTGGTGCTAAGGTAGATTGTCTTGGGCGTCTTGGGGGGAATCTGGCGATTTGGCAACTTGTCGCAAGTCTGGCAACTCTGCGGTTTGTAGCAAGTTTGGTGACTTGGTGGTTTGTAGCGAGTTTGGCGACTTGGCGGTTTGTAGCAAGTTTGACGACTTGGAGGTTTGCAGGATTGGGCACGTGTCTTTTGAGGGAAGAGGGTGACCTTTGGGTTTTCGACGGTTATAATGATAGACAAACCCATCATTGCTATTGAAGTGCAGGTTTCCTATCGTCACGAAGCGTGCCGCATTTATTGTGACGTGAGGGGTGTCTTGTCGTGTTGAAGTTACTGTAAGGCCCTTCATCTGGGCCGTCGATTGACCAACGGTTACTTGCATCCTATTGTTGACATGTGTAATACGCTACAGGTGAACGGGGAATATTGCCCATAAAATCCTATTTAAAGGGATTTTCCCTCTCATTGTCGTCTTCTTCACTGTTCCTCTCTGCTCTTCGCATAATTGATTTTTGTTCCTATGGTTTCATTTTCCCTATGCGAGTACTACATCAAATTTCCTCTTCCTCCACTCTTCCTTCTTTTCTTCGCCTTCGTTGCTGCAGGTATAGTGTTACTGGATTTGTAATTGCTTGCGTTTGTAACTTCTTTGCTTGTTTCTATTTTCTTTGGCTTCTGGGTTTTGCCTTTTCTTTTTCTTGTGATAGTTAAGTTAAGTGAGTTGACTGGGGAGGTCTTGAATGAGTTGGAGGTTGCTGTTAAGGAGGAAGAAGTTGATGATGATTTTGAGGCGTTTGATGGCTGTGTTGTAGGAGAGGCTATGAGAGCTTTCCTTGCTAGTCGTACAGGTCCCAGTAATAATGCTGGTGCCCGCCGTTCACTGATTCCTGGGGTTGAATATTTACCACATGGTAGGATACCTGAACTTCTGGGTTTCAATGAGGAGGAGATCCAGGGTCTTTTGCCCGAGCGTGCCTTGGGTCCTGTGGGTCTGTATTCTGGTGAGGCTTCTAGGTCGAGCCGTCGTGGTGGGCGTCGAGTTACGCTTAGTGGGAGGACTTATAGATCTGGGGGCGTCGTTCTGGTGGACCCCAGAACGTTGGCAGGCAGTGGCATTCTCGGAGGAGGCGTTCTGGCTCTGCTGGGCGCTCTTCTGTTAATTCTAGGTCTGACCTGTGTCGCCATTTTTCTCGGCGACCTGCTTTTGGTGCAGGGCGTCTTATTCTCCCTTTATCTTCTATTAATCAAGACCCTAGAAACTGTCCTTTGGAAATATCTTGCCAACCTCGTCCT
Source organism: Gastrolobium bilobum (assembly GCF_033153095.1). Lineage (NCBI taxonomy): Eukaryota > Viridiplantae > Streptophyta > Magnoliopsida > Fabales > Fabaceae > Gastrolobium > Gastrolobium bilobum. The sequence goes on from NW_026896024.1 coordinate 128,684, forward strand.
TTGCAAATAATATACCCTTATGTTGAACCGTCACTCTTCTTATGTACATCTTGTCGTCGCACTCCTCCTATTCCAAAATCTTTCCATCGTCGTAAATACGACGAGTCGACTGATAACCGGTAGGGTAGGTATCATCCGGAAGATGCTCGGCTCACACGTTATAGCGTGTGTGATGCTATTGCTGAAGATTTGGGGCTTTATAAGGTGCTTCCACCCTGGTGGCCATCCTCACTCACTTATTCAGACTTCTACACCTCCAGCTCCTCTGAGACATCTGATTCTTCAAGTATGCACGCCATATGTTTGGTTTAAACTTGTTTTATGCTTTAGGTGAGGGAGGAAAGTTGGTGGTTAGGGAGAGTGTCAGGTGGAGTAAAGGGAGTACGGCTAAATTCTTAGAGTGGCGATGCTCATTTTTTGATGCCGGTTGCAATGTTTGGCGTTTGACTGTCTATTTATTCCTCCTCCCAGATTTTAGTGTCCTAAACTTCTTGACGACGTATGGCGGGCGATCAGCTTCATGCACGTTTGACGGCTAGGAACTGGGTGGACGAAGATGTTGCATCGACGTCTTCTTGTTATACCGATCTATCCATTCTAAGTATCGCTTATGACCTGGAGGGGAATTTCGATCTCACCGAGGGTGGTGTTGATGATGACAAGTGGCAGTTGTGATTAGTAAAGGAGTCTGACCGCGTCTGTGACCAACCACGCAACAAGGGGGTTGCTAACTGGCGATTCTTCATGTACAAGAATCACTTTACCGTCTAGAAGGTTATATTCCCATTTTTTGAGTTTGAGATGGGAGTTTTGGGTCATCTGCATGTCGCACCATCCCAATTGCACCCCAATGCTTGGGCATTTGTCCGGGCTTTCGAGAAATTGTGTCGGTACTTTGGATGTGCTTGCTCTGTGATGTTGTTCTTTAACTGTTTCCAAGTGTCTCCCACAGATAGGAAGTTTGGTTGGGTTTTTCTCAAGGCGTGGGCTAAACTGGGGGCAATATTCACAACTTATGCTGATTCATACAAGAATTGGAGGGAAACAGTCTTTTAGGTGAAGCCTGTACTTAGCAAGGGGGAGGTACCTTTTTTGTTGACTCTTGGAGTGGGGTGAGTCGGATTGAGCTATATTGGTCCAAGAGGCATTATAAGGTTCCCGCCAGTCGTTATTCTTTTGGCTACGACACTTTGTCACGAGAGGAAGAATGGGTGGTTAAATGGTTTGAAGATCTTAAGACGCATTTAGGGCGATGACCCACAAAGAAAGTGTTGGATTACGCAGGTGTGATGGTTGTTCGCGGTGTTTAGGTCGCCCTTTTCTCGCTTCCCTATTTTTCAATTTGGCTAATATTTCTTTGTTTATTTGCAGTTGAGAGTTTGCCGATGGATGCATTGAAGATAGCACGCGAGGCGGCTGCCCGTATCCAAGCTGCAGGTGGCGGGGTTCCTTCTCTTACTCCTTCTTCCGCCAAGAAAGATAAGAACCAAGATAGGGGGAAAGGGAAAGCTCCTCCTCCGACAAAAAAGAAAGTTCGGTCAGCCGCCGATATTCCTGTCGACGAGCTGGCGAGGAGAGCTAAAGGACTTGTCATCAAAGAGGTGCAGGACCGGGAGGAGAATTTGTCTGTTGAGAAGTCTGCCCCCAAGTTTGTCGCTCTGACCACGCTCATTCTGGGCAGAAGATATTCGCGGATGAGGTGGTGCTTTCTCCCCAGAATTCAAAGGTGGCGAGCATTGAGCCTGCAGTGTCTAGTCAGTCAGGGAGGAGTGACTGTATTGTAATGGATAGCTTTACTGAGGACCTTCATGCTGACGATGCACTGGTGGCCATTGATCTGTCTGAGGGGATAGCTATTATGGTGGGCGCCAAGGAGTCCTCTTCTTCTACTGCTATTTCGCTGAATCGAGCCCTAAGGCTATCTGAGAGGGATCTCGATTCGAGTTTTCCAAAGCCTGTGTTGAATGTGGAGGTGCTTGAACAGATTGACTACCGGGCGGTTGTTCAATGCACGCAGGTACTTATTGCCCGTGCTTTGGCGGTCCAAGAGGCAGCTCTTGCTGGTGGTCGTCGCTGTTCTGAGCAGGGTGACCGCCTTGCCCAACTAGGGCACAAAGTTGAAGATTTGACCGCCGAGGTCTGCCGGCTTGGTAAGGAGGTTTACAACTTGCAAGCTACCAACAAATCTTTGCAAGACAGTAACGAGTTGTTGAAGAAATATAGTGAGGAGGTCAACACCTATCTCAGGTGAATGACATTTTGTCTAAGTCTTTGGACGAGCTCACATTGGCGAAAGTTAACCTCCAGCTGGAAAGGGAAGGGTTGACCGTCGAACTGACGACTGCTCAGGAGGCTCTACAGGCTGCTTTACTAAACAAGCAAGATCTGGAGCGGTCAGCTGGGCGTGTGAAGGAATTGGAGACCGCCTTAGGCTAATCCCAATCTACCTTGGACCAGTCTCAGTCCGCCTTGGCTCAGGTTTTTTCTGAGTCTTTCAACAATGCTCTCCGCCAAATACTGTTTCGTTACCCCGGGCTAGATGTTGATGGCCTCAATCCTGAGTATGGTGGAAAATGATCGTTTGGTTCATCGCGTCTCGGACGATGTGGTGGAGGTGATTGAGGAGGCTCAAGGGTCAAAGGAGGAAGGTCGTAACACTGGGGAGGACCAGCTCCCGGGAACCGATTGCAGGGTTCCTGGAGATATGACTACGCAAGGTCTTCATGGGTTGATACCTGGTGCCACTGTGGCACCCGAAGGGGTATAAGGTGTTGGAGAGGCTGTTGTTGCTGAAGGTGTGGTTGAATCAGAACCTTCGGCTAAAGAAGGCGTCAACTCTTTGGGCTGTAGTCGGGTTTAATTTAGCTCTGTTGTTTACCTTTTCGTTTTTTCTTCTGGTTGAGACTTCAGCCATTATCTTATACTCTTTTGGCGTTCTTACGAGTTGATTAACTTGTCAGTTGACTGGGGGGGATCTTCCCAGTCAATGTTTGGCGGGGTGAGGACCATCCCGTAACTTACGGGTTAAGTGGGGGTGAGAACCTTCCCAGTCAATGTTTGGCGGGGGTGAAGACCATCCCGTAACTTGTGGGTTTCCTGGGGGTGAGAACCTTCCCAATCAACATTTGGCGGGGGTGAAGACCATCCCGTAACTTGTGGGTTAGCTGGGGGTGAGAACCTTCCCAATCAACGTTTGGCGGGGGTGAGACCATCCCGTAACTTGTGGATTGATTGGGGGTGGTGAGAACCTTCCCAGTCAATGTTTGGTGGGGGTGAGGACTTTCTTTGGAGTGGCGTTCAGATTGTGCGGCTTGTTCCCATAGCTCGCCCAGAAGGTCGAGTGCTTCTTTGAGGTTTTGGCTATTGGTCACCTCAATCACGTGATCTTTCCTTCAGGACGGTTCGCCAACTTCAGCTGGGATCATGGCGTCTGCACCGTAGGTCAGTCTGAAGGGCGTTTCTCTAGTGCTGGATTGGGCGGTTGTCATGTAGCCCCATAGGACGTTATCCAAGTTCTCAACCCATACTTATTTGTGTGATTCTAGTTTCTTCTTGATTCCTCGAGCCAGCATTTTGGTGGCCGACTCTACGAGCCCGTTGGTCTGAGTGTGTTCAACTGCGGCGAAGCGGTGTTTAATCTGCAGATTTTCCATTAGTTCTCTGAATTTGGCATCTATGAACTGAGTACCGTTGTCTATTATAACCTTTCCTGGGATGCCAAAACGGTATACGACGCTTCTCCAAAAGAATTTTCTCACCCTTTGGGATGTTATGGTAGCAACCGGTTCAGCCTCTACCCACTTGGTGAAGTAATCAAAGGCGACTATCACTGAACTTTTCCAGCCGCCATGGGAAATGGGCCTAGAATGTCCATTCCTCATTTGTAGAAAGGCCAAGGGGATGTTATTGAAGTCAGTTCTTCGAGCGGGGCTTTATGTACGTCGGCGAACCTTTGACATTTTTCACATTTCTTGACATGATTATGGACGTCACGCTCCATGGTTGGCCAGTAGAAGCCAGCTCTGAGTGCTTTCTTTTCCAGTGAGTGCTCGCCCATGTGGTGGTCATTCAAACCCTCATGGATTTCTTCTAAAACGTACCCCACATCACTAGGGTTTAAGCATTTTAGGAGTGTGGTTTACCAACCTCTCTTGTACAGACGCCCCTGCACAAAGCAGAAATGTGCACTTCTCCGTACTACTTTCTTCGCTTCTTTCTGATCATATGGGAGGACTCCCTCAGACAGGTAATTGATGATGGGTGTGATCCATGTTTCTTCAGTGGTTTCAGCTACTGTGTCTGAGATACACATGACAATGCATGGATTAGGCAGATTATGTTGTATGCCAGAGCGGTTGTTACCTGGGTTTTTGGTGCTGGCTAGTTTGGCGAGGATGTCGGCTCGGGTATTCTTTGACCGCCTGATATGTTCCACTTCAACCGCCTCAAAGGTTTGCATTATCACTTTCACCCTTTCAAGGTACTTGCACATCAATGGGCCTTTGTCTTGGTATTCGCCTGAGATTTGGGAAGTCACCAACTGTGAATCGTTGAAGACTTTAAGGCGTTGAACTCCTAGCTCTTTGGCTTGGAGTAGCCCGACTATCATGGCTTCATATTCAGCCTGATTGTTGGTAATGTTGAAGTTGAAGGACAGGGAGTGTTCCACCGCCAGTCCATCTGGATTTTCAATAATCATACCAGCTCCAGATCCTTTGGCATTTGAGGAGCCATCAACGTAGAGTTTCCATGTTGCTGACATTTAGGACATGGCGATCTGGCTATCAGGTAGGGAGGTATGCGTCATCTCGTCTATGAAGTCCACAAGGGCTTGAGTCTTGATGGCGGTCCATGGTTCGTATCTGAGCTGATATTCAGATAGTTCGATCGCCCAAGACATCATGGCAGTCCATGGCTCGTATCTGTTTGCATGACATCAACATCAAAGAACTGACAATTCGGTCCCAAGTCAAAGCCGTCTGTGTGAAAAAGTTGCAGCTTGTAATTAAAAAAACATTTTTTTTGGGTTACATTACTAATTTTTTTACTCCAAACTGCAATTGAAACTGATTTTCTCTCAGCCAATGTTCGCATTATCATCCGTAAAATTTTGAATCATTTAGTAATCACGGGTGATGGGCGATAACCCATGAAGGAGAAACATTTGGAGGTGACCTGCGCCTAGGGGTGAAAGTGGGTTGGGCTGGGCTGGGTCAAGCTTTGCCCCGAAAAGTCCAAGCCTACGTCAAAAAATTTTAATTTGGCCTGGCCCAAGCCTAGTACGAGTCTAATTGTTAGCCTGGCTTGACCCGTTTATGAAAAAACAAATGGCATGGCCTAGCCCATTAGCCTTTTAATTTTAAACTTCCAAGCAGAACCATGAATCAACTTTACAAAATATTCAAATAATGTTGCTAAACCAAAAATTATAATTTCAACGTCCAAACAGAATTATGAATCACAACAAAACTCTTACAATCTGCATTTAAGTCACTTTCAAAAGCAAAATGCTCAAACTAAATAACATATATTTCATCAGATCCAACAAACAAATCCATACTATGTAATTAAAATAACTATATGAATCCAACAAACACATCATGATGCTTGTAGTAAATATAATTTCTACCAAAAATATTTTAATATATTTATATACACAATCTAACATGTTGAGATGTTAGTTGTTCCTACAAAAGAAATAAAGTCATATTTCTATTAAAATATAATCGAATATAATTAAGTTATAAATAATTGTAATTGATTAAATTTATATCTTTTATTTTTTCTTCAAGGCATACTTATTCTATTTTATATTATTTAAAATAAATAATACAATATAGGCCGGCCTGTAGGCTTATAGGCCAGACCTTGTGAAAGTGGGCCTACGACCTTTTTATTAAACAAGTTTTTTTCAAGGCTTAAGCCCGGTCTATTTTTCAAAATATGTTAGGTTAGGTCTAGCCTGACATAGGTCGAGCCGTAAATCCCTATAGGTCGGTCTGACCCAGTTTCACCCCTACCTGCGCCACAACGAACAAAGCCTTTCTTGTCGCTAATGGATCATGACAAGCTGACGATCTATGAGTTTGGGCTGGCTGGCTGGACCCTGGAACTTTCATATTAAAAAATGTTCTCTCAGACCGTGTCTATTCTTCGTATATATTCTTAGGAGAATTAAATTTAATTATTCTCAGTGTCATTTTCAATGATAGCATGAAGTTTTTCTAAGCCAAATTTAAATCCTAAATAAATTGTTCAATGAGAGAATTACCATCCAACGTTTTCAAATTAAATAATTTGAGTGACACGACAATTAAAAATAGTTAACCATGATTATGAATAAAAAAAATTAACAATGTTAATAATTAATTAATTAAGCCAGTTCGTCATATGGTCGCAACCTAAAGTGGAACCAAGTCACAAGCCTATCCCTCTTCAGCTCTCCTTTTTAATTTGAACTCTGCAATCGGAGTTGTTAACAAATACATGGCCAATTCATCCCAAATTACCAGTGTTAAATTACTAAAAAGAATGACCAGTTAAACACTTCAAATGCTAACACCTGACTCGATTCTCAATAAGCACAACCCCCTCTCCCTACCCAAAAGGATATCTTCCAACAAACATTATACATCCCATTCTGTTATTCCATTTGCCAAACATTGTTCTCAATACCAGATCACCCAATCATAAAAATATTCATCAAACAATGAGCAACAATGTTTTCTGTTTTTTATCCTGGTCGACTGTTTGACTCGAGGGTAATTAATATTTGGGTTATGTTTATCTCATTTTACATGAGATAAACATCTCTCCTACACACACAAAAAGGGTTGGGTCCCACCACTTTTTTTTTCTCTCTCCTCTTACATGTGGGTCCCACTTATACTTTTATTTCTACAACATGAGGTAATTCTTTTCCTACAACATAAGAAAAATATATCCCTTAATATTTTGTCCTATTCATTTGGGTGAACAGACTTATTGGCTATTTTGTACTGACATCATGTCTTAATTGAACTATATATACAGATAAAATAAAAATTATGCGATGCAATACAACAACGCCACATTGAGCCTTGATCCATCACAGAAGAGGCTAACTTGATATCATCAGATAATGAGGCCCAAAAGGTATTATTTAGGAGATGTAAAGCCATAAAGACATCCAGTTAACCCAACCAAATCCCTTGATCTTCAACAAGATCACACTGTATTCTATTCTTTCACATCAAATCAATATACAAAGCTACCGCGTCCACATTATATACAAGCACAGCTACAACCAGGATGACTGAACTCTTGAATGCGGATGATGGTCTAAAAAGCCTGCAGAAACATGTGTTTTTGCGTTAAGTCACAAGTATTCGAGAATAGATGCTCCAATTGCTAGAATTTCCATGCAAATAAAAGACAAAAAAATAGAGTAATTGAATATTGGAAAACTAGAATAATGGACAAATCCCACTGCTAATGGCGGGAATATCCCCGACTTTGCGAGGGTACAAGACTGGGAAATACAAAGATACTGTTTTCCTAGGAGGCTTACCACCAAGAACAACCATAATATCCCCCCACCCCCCAGCTAAAAAAAATAAATGAAGATACTGTATTTTATTCATGAAATTTCACTTCTCAAAACCAGCAAGCTTATCTAATGTCTCTTTCTTATCTTTAAATAGTGCCATAAACAAGGGTGTTATGAAATATAACAAGCGCAACCTAACAAAAGAGAGCAACTTGCAAGCAGAATAATGCCATAATGATGTATAAACCTACCTGTAGAATTCTTCACAAAAAGCTTGCGTTTGGTAGTCCAACAGGCCTTTCTCTCCCAAAGGATTCATCATCAAAATCTTCATTTGTCGAGTTTTCCTGGCATAACTCTCGAGCAGGATTTAAACCAAGAGCCTCCCAAGCCATTGAATTACCCTCGCAAGCATTGCCTTCTTCAGAAGTCTGGTTGACATCAACATGGTCCTCTGCATTTAGCCTTGTATCATTAGACAAAAGTTCCATTCCCTTATCATCGTCAATGGATGGTGGATCCACATTGAGATCTGAGCACAAGTCATATCCGCTTTGCTCCCCAGTCCCAATATAAGCAACAGTTACCGTTCCTTGATCAGATTGATCTGCAACATCTTTTTTCTGCCTTTTCCATTTCTTTGTGGACGAAGTGCCATCATCCTCAAAATCTTCTTCTTCTCTTTCTCTATGTAAATAAACCCACAATTTCCTTTCCCCATCAAATTGTACACAAGGATCACGCTCATAATGCAATCTATCCAAGGCCCCACTAACTACTTGGTTAATTTGTGCATCAGAAACATCTTCAACAATATATTGAGAATCTCGAATTAATGTACAAACATCTGCTCTAGTGCCAATACTTCCAGGCAACCTAGCAGCTGCATCTCTGACAAGACAAAGAATTGTAACATGCGGTGGGCGATCACGTTTCAACATAAAATGGTCTCGGGCTTTTGATGTTGGCTTACCACCACACCTTCTCAAAGGTGCCACAATAGATTTTTTACCATCAGCTGCAGTATAAGAGAATGCTCTGTCAGGAATTGAGTACCTGAGAACTTCCTCCTTACGAAAATAAGCCCTTACTTCCTCTGAACTTGGGCTTATAGTGTTAAGACTCTTTTGGGCCCTAAGGTCTCTAAACCTTTCTTTCTCATCCAGGTTGACTTGCATCAATGCCAAAGGTGGTGCAGGAAGACTTCCTATCTGTTGAAGAGTCTCTTGACCACATTTCAACCAATTGGCGAAGGAATCAACCAACTTGACAAGCATCTTATGAGGAAGACCCCAAGCTTCAGGAGATGTATCCTCAATGGTATCATGTTCAGATGAATTATGAAAAACTGGGCCAGTCCATGACCAACTCCTGGTAGATTTTTCATAAACCGCTAGTACCTTCCAACCCTTTGCTCCTAAGGGTGCCGTTTTGGAAGAAAATATCTTCAGAACACCTCTGACCAAATCCTGCAGTGGCTCTTGTGTCTCAAGAATACAAGGATCACCAGGGTTTGATCTCACACGATTAACAATGTCCTGAACAGTAAGAGATGGCATATTTAGTTGGTCAGCAGGCTCACAATTGGCAGCCACCTTATCATCAGAAAGAACACCATTGATACTGCCTTCCTGTTCTTTGTTCTGATCTTCTCTGGGTTTCCCCACTCCTAAGCTGTCTTCTGCAAGTGGACTAATCATTGCCATGCGGACTGCCGAAAGAAGGTGTATAATAGAAAATGAAAATCCAGTATGAACAGTGGGTGTGATCAAAGTAAATGGCTTTTTCTGTGGCTTAGTTTCCAGTTCCATGTCTGCTGTCCCCATATCGGTACCAAGCAGTTCAGAAATTTCCATTTTTGAATTAACCATCTCAGCCTCTGCCTTTTTCTTTGACTTTCTTTTCGAAAAAGTATCTGTTTGGAGGAGAGTGTTTGACAGAAGATTATCTTCATCTCCTCTTCTACCAAGATCTGCTGTATCATCCTTCACTTTTCGCTTCTTTGTTCCTGAGTTGCAACCAAGTAATGGTGCCTCAGATCTTTCTTTTTGATCACCCTTATATGCAGCATATTTCTGCCCTTTTCTCCCAAACCTACTCTGTCCAACTCCATTATCATCCGCTAGCAATCGTTTTTCAAGTGAGTCATCCTCATTACCAACATAATCATGCAAATATTTTGACCTTGGAATGGAATGATCTAGACCAGTTCTCCCTTTCTTCTTTCGCTCAGCAGCATATGCATTTGATGAGGGCATGTCTAACCTTTCAACAGGTTCCCCTTGTACTCGGCCATTCTTTCCTATCTTGTATACCTGTCTCCGATCATTATCGCCATCATCAAGCATATCTGATCCTGAAGGATAGCTCTCTTCAATAATTTTACCAGCTGGGTTATGCAAAGGCCCACCATTGCGTATTTCACCCCTTTGCTTTGCTTTTGAAAGATAATTTTCTACACCATGCATATGCCCCTGCTCTGCTAAGCTGCGCTTCCTTTTGGATTGTGTTATTACCTGTGTCTTCATATCTGTCCTAACAAATTTGGCCTTCTTAGGATCTAGGTGTGACTTCAATGATTTCATGTGAGAACCAGCAGCAGTATTGATCGAGTAAGCTAATTGGCTCTGCAATAGATTATCCTCATCATCATTCAACTGTTCTGATGAGTCTGATTCAGTTTCCTCATTTCTTAGAGGCATCCGGTTACCCCTCAAAGCTGCTATATCTTTTCCTCCATTCTGTTTAAAAGTCCCTCTGATCTTCTCTTGCAATGATTTTGCTCTGAAGTCAGAGGATGGAAGTCTATCACTCCCCAGTGGCGAGGAAGATCTATGAGCAGCATAACTGAGATCCGGAGACTCTGTCCTTGCCTTCCATTTCTTGCTCTTTGGATTCCAATCATCATATTTAAATGATGAATCCATACCAAATTCCTGTCCCGGTGTTTTGTTGTTGAAGAAAAGTTCATCATAATCAGATGGGTCAACCTTATTGACTTTAAGCTGTAACTCTGAACCCCTGAATCGAGACTTCACATGGTCACTACCTACAAATTGATGATCATTTTCAGGATACTTAGCCTTTCTAGTTAAATTGTTGGAACCTCTCTTAGAAGATGGCTTTGCTGTGAACATTTTCATATCAGAAGATTGGTTTGCATTTCTAGTGTATCCATGTAGATCAGCCTTTGAAGAAAGAGGCAGACCCATCAAATAGTCAGTAGTTATATCATCACCTCTCAGGAGGTCATGCCTGTTTCCCACTCTCAGAACACTAGACTTGTCCATCAGGTTGCTACGTAATGCATTACGATCTTGATGGACACTTTGTCCATATGACATTTCCTCATCATTGTCGCCATTCCTCAGCTTATCCCTCATCCTGAGCATTGACCTTGAATCATATCCCCCAGATTTATTCTGTTGAGAAAGAGCAGTAGCTGAACCATTTAGCCCATGATTCATATCCAAAGCATGGTAGACCGAAGACGAGTGACCTGTTGGGTCCTTTGCTGAACGTGTCTTTGAACCAGCCAACTTGAGTATACCTTTTGGGTTTTGCTTTCCATAATTTTCTTGTTCCATAACCACTGACCGTCCTCGTGGGTGAAATTCCAAATCTGAACCCACCCCACGGAAAGGAAAGCGACCCATTTTCAGCGCGATTTTCTTATCTTTGTTCTTCCTGCTCCATATACCTTCACCGGACTCTTCATCTGAAGGATCAACCTCCAAATCTTCCATCTTCTCATACATCAAACTCTTTTGACTTCTCATAATATTCAGAACACGAAGCCTTTCTTCGATACTGTATCCTCTACAGTTAAGCCAAGCATCTCTTATCTGACAAAGATTGCTAACCATGTTGTTCTGATACTTCCTCAACAGATGATAGTGTTGTCGCTTCTGAAAAAAATTCAATCCCTCCCTGTAAAGAGCAACTCTTGGCTCGCACAAGCCACCCTTCAGCATATCAAATAACTTCTTAATGGGACTCCCAAAATGGAAGTTACAACCAGTAAAAAGCTCTTTCAAGCTTAGAACGAAAGTCTCTTGGTCCATGTCAGGCAGATACCTGGCAAGTTCAAACCTCTCCTCCTCACTCAAGCATTCATTCCATACATCCACCGACAGTACATCTTCAAGGTCAGAAAGATCGTACAGTTCCAATGGAATGCTGCATGTCTGATTCCCAATCTGACAAAACTCCGCCCCAGTTTCCCCCAATTCCAGCAAATCAAAATCATCAGACCCCGCCCCAGAATCAGCATCATCAAACTCCTCCTCGTCGTCAGATTCTACAGCCGAGTTACGCCGCCGAAGCTCATCTTCATCACTAGACATAGTTTCTCTACTTCGGGGCGAACACTCGGAATCAAGCCTCGACACCTTAAAGCTGTTCTTCTCAATCGCCATCAAACATAACACGAAACTGCCGCCAAAACGCGTTCAGGGACCCCAATTTCAAAAATTCGAACCCCCGACAAACAAATCTCAATCAAAACCCTAACAAAAGCAACACCACACTTCAGAAAATAACAAAAATAATTAAACCAATCTCAACATGTTGAAAATAATTATAACAATAATTAAACCACAGACGCATTTCAGAAAATCGAATTAAAATTACGACAGAGAATCAGAAGCGAGGAGATTTGGGCGTAGAATACCTCAATCGCGAGAGAAGAATCAGCGAGGATGAAATTGAGGAACAAAAGACGAAGTGCAACAACACATGGTGCGATAAGGAAGAAGAAAGAGGGTGGATGGTTGCGCAGTGCGATGGAGAATGAGAAAAGGTGATGGCTATGAGAAACCCTAGCGGGTGAAAATATTGTTATATAGTGAGGGAGAAAGGGGAAGGTGTGAGACAGAAAGGAAGGTGGGGATGGTATGAAGAAGACGAAGGTGACGTGGAAGGAGATGGACCGTCTGATTGTATTGAAGGGTAGAATGATGAGAGAGTGAAAAGACCAAAATGACCACCGCACGAAACAGAGAGGAACGCAATGCAGAGGCAACGAAAGAAAAAAGTGAGAGAAAAAAAAAAAAAAAAAGGGTTTGGTGTTTACAGAGAAAGAGAAGACGAGAGAGATAGAAGGTGAGTCTCAGTGTGAGCCGAGAGAGACCGTTGTGACTTGCCACTCAATCTTTGGGCCCACACCATTTGCAACTTGTCACCGTTCGATCTGACGCGTCAGATCCTGATTAACCGCTATAACCCTGGAGAGCGGTTTCCATCTGACGTCGTTCCATCCCCTGCTAAAATAATAATAATGCCAAAGGGAATATTAGCGTTGGGTTGCGGTGAGTAACTAATTTTGCTCAACTCGTTAAGGTTTATTTTCTTTCCTCTCAAAGTATATACTATAATGTATTAAATAAAAAAGTATATACTACAATGAGAATATTATTTCTGTATTTGTGGCAGAAAAAAAAAATTCTAACACAAAAAATAAATTAAAATAAGAGAAACCTATAAAGAGACAAAAACTGATTAAATGATGGACCCACTCTATTTTTACTTTTTATATTTTTTTTCTGTCGCAGATGCAGAAATGATATTCCCTACTATAATGTATCTCTATATATCCAAATCAGAAAATATTATTACAAAATTTAAAAAAATGGATACCCAATAATAACGCCTTTTATTTTGGGTACGTTAAACTCGCGTATTTTACTAAAACTTTGTAATAGTAAAATTTTAATTCAAGAAATTACGGAATAAAACCTGTCGTAATTTTTACCAAAAAGAAAAAAGAAAAACCTGTCGGAATTAAGTGATTAAAAATCAAGTAAAATTGAGATGAGAAAAGAAACAAAAAAACAAGAAATCGGAATATATTTATATCTTAACCGCTATCCTATATATTTTTTAATGGATAATGACACAATTATCTTAACAACATGAGATGATAATAAAGATAAGGAGATAAAACTCTTATCCCTGCAAATAAAAGGTTAAATCTTATAACAACTGGGAGATTTACACAGTCCAAGCTCAAGAGGTAACCCCTACAAATAAAAGACTAAAGACTCAGGTACACACTTTTGACCTATTTACTATTACTGTTAATATTGTGCACGCACCCATGTCTTAGCTATAAGCCTAATGCTTGTGCACAGTGATTGAGAGATTGACTATAAGTCAACCAAGATATCTATTCCTAAGATATCTCTACCATACGGTATAATTATATGATTCTCTAAGACCGAACAAATGTCTATTGTAAAAAAAAGGAAAAATGTTATCAGAAAAAAAAAAGGAAAAAAAAGTAATATTAATTATATATATATATATTGGTGAATAATATTAATTATATTTTAAAAGGGACAGGATATTCTTACGTGTAAGAATAAAAAATCTTACATCAAATTTTGATTATTGATTTGCTTTTATTTAATGGTTGAGATATCTAATAAATTAGCCCATTAAATATAAATATAATCAACAATTAAGATTAAAAATGCAACTTATACCTGTGTAAACTAATCCCGATCTATTTTAAAAATACTAAAATATAATTTACTTAAATTTTAGAATTGACCTTTCCACTAGTTTATGTGTTCGTCTCTTAGCAATGGATGGTGAAGCCCAGCGGTAAAAGCGGGCTGGGCTGGGCTAAACTTTATTCCGAAAAGTCTAAGCCTACGTCAAAATTTTTTAATTCTGCTTGCCTTAAGCTTAGTACGAGTCTAACTATTAGCCTGACTTGACCCATTTATATAAAAAAAAAAAAACAAATGGTCTGGCCTAGCCTATTAGCCTGTTAATTTTTAACAAGCAAAACCATGAATCAACTTTACAAAATACTCAAATTCTGTTGCTAATCCAAAAATCATAATTTCAACGTCCAAACAGAATCATGAATCACAACAAAACTCATACAATCTGCATTTAAGTTACTTTCAAAAATAAAATGCTCAAACTAAATAACATATATTTCATCAGATCCAACAAACAAATTCATACTATGTAAATTAAACAAGCTTTTTCAAGGCTCAACTTTGACATATTTTATAAAATATACTAAATCAGATCCGACCTATCGTAGGCCCCTGTAAGCCGGCCCGGCCCAGTTCCCGTTAACGAGATAGACAAGGGACAGCGTGTGTGAGACGAGCCCAAGGACAAACGGCATGGTTTGGTTCGGTGAACTAAATAACAATGAAGAAATTATACATTTGTTCACCTCACCAACAAATAAGCATTTCATTTTTGAGAAATATGGTTGTTTGAGAAATTCTAGCATGCTCGTAGAATATAATTATGCTTATTATAATAAAAATCTCTACAGTATATTGATTTTAAATAGGCGTGCCTAAAGTTTATATAGTGTGTTTAAAATAAATTATGGAAATTTCCATAAACATATACAATAATTTCTTTATTTTAGTCAAACATTAAATTAATTTAACTCAAAATACCAAAAAATAATTCAAACAATAATTTATCTAAGTAACTAAGTACATTTTTTTTTTGGTAGAGTAAAGGGAAACTGCCCAAATTAACTAAGTATTAAAATGTAAATAAAACTATCAATTAACTTTAATTATATTAATAGTTCAATTCATTTGTTTGTCTTACTAGATTTCTCAAGCATTCTTTAGCTGCACGATTAATTATATTTTATCTTTGGTTAAGTTGGAAGATTAATTTTTTTGTCTGATTTATTTATTAATTACTTAAGTCTCGTTTGTGATTTAATTTGATACTTAATTAATTAATATATAAAATAAAATGAAAAATATTTTATCGTATAGTGCTAACATTACCAAGAAACTTTTGGTCTAAATTCAATATCCAATATATGGTGAATAGATGCATGTAAAAAAAAGGTGAATAGATGATGAACGTACACATTTTTACATCGTTTGTAAGAGAAAAGATTCGGCTTTTTCATCCTTTTGCCCCTCATTAACTATTTAATAACCATTTTGCTCCTTATTTATAACTATCTATTAATCTGTCCCTCTTTAATCGATTAAGCCAAAAATTTAATCGATTAAATGGTCAAAATAGGCAAAAATCGTTGACTTGAAGATTTAGTCGATTAAATAGCTTGAAGATTTAGTCGATTAAATCTCTCTATTTAATCGACTAAATCTCCCATGCATAAGGTTGTTCTTCTGGTAAAGAGAAAGATTTAATCGATTAAATTGAAGATTTAATCAATTAAATCTTCATTTGACCATTTAGTCGATTAAATTTTTGACTTATTCGATTAAAGAGGGACATATTGGTAGATAGTTTGCAATAAGGGACAAAATAGTTATTAAATAATTAATGAAGGACAAAAAGATGAAAAAGCCGAAAAGATTCCCACGTAAGGTATGTGTCGGAGCCCAATAGTGGGATTAATGTTTCTCATATTATTTATTTCCTACATATATATAAAAGTATATAAGACCAATATAAAGTCATATAAAAATATGAATCCTACCCACTTTTATATTTATATAGAAGATAAAATTATCTTCTATAACATAAGAAACACTAATCCCTTACTTTTTTCGGCTAATATAAGTTTCTAAAACGGGTTTGTTCAACATTTTTGTGATTTGTAATTAGAGGTCTTTTTTTAAATAAAAATTAACAATACAGATTTACTTTTTACATCATATAGTGTTAATTGACTTAAAATATTATAAAAATATACAAGAATTTCAACACTAGACTAACTGAATGATGCCCCAACCCCTAATCCCCTATTGGAAGGCCAGCCAACTTAGTAGCATAAACTATCAAAAACTGCAGTAGAACTCCATTCTTAAATTACAATGAACGCATCAAACTTTACACCACTGAAGCAACAGATTGAAATTCCTTTAATTGTTGAGAAACGCAAAGAATTCATCATGCGTTTCATGAATGCCATATAACTTCATCCTCTAACCTACAGGCCACAAGATATTAAGTTAATAACTAGTCACTAAAATAACAATGGGACAAAACAGTGTCCTTTTAAAGGACACAAACTTATATACTTTTAGCTGTTTTTAACTATGCATTTCCGAGAATGCATTATTATAATATTAAAATTGTACTTTTTTTACTTTTCACATCAGCAGATAGCTTCTCAAGAGAAAAAAAAAAATACAACTTTAATATTATAACTATGCATTCTCGGAATGCATACACTCACTAAACCCAATAACAATATAACCACAACATATACATATAGAGAGGGAGGAAGAAAGACCTTTTAGAAAACATTTGTTTGTAAATCCTCTTGCTCGGGGTCTACATCTTTGGCTTCTTTTCCTTCTTCAGTTGCCAGTAAGGGAGGAGCATCAAGCTCAGGAGGTTTCTGGTTAAGAAAAGAAATGCTTTACTAATCAAACACTTTACGACAAAAAAAAATTAAACTAGACGTGGAAGAAAACATCGTAGCAATATATGGAAACCATTGCTACTATAAAATTCAGTTACTATGTTATACCATGCAACGAATTAGTGCCCAATTGACACTACGAAAAAATGGGTGCCGCTTAATTTCATTTGCTCCTTCCTGTGAACCCAATCTGTTTTTGGGATCTCTGTGCAACAACCAGTGAATTAGCTGCTTTGCATGGAGAGTTACCTGCATGCATCAAGACTTATTGCATATTTTTACAGATACAGAAGCAGAAAAGCAATCAGGTGAAAAATAAAATGCAGGTTTCATTATCTTGATAATCAGTGTAGTACAATGCCTTGAGAGCTCCCAATATATAGGAGAGAATACAAAGTAACAAACTCCCGTGAAATACGCAAGTGAGGGAGTCAGCAATAGAAAAAGGCAAACAGCAGATAACAGAAAAGAATAACAAACGAAAAATTACAAAATGGGAATTGTGTAACTGTGTATATCTGTTAATACCCCCCTTCAAGATGGAGAGTGGATATTTGAAACTCCCATCTTGGAAAGAAGGAAGTTGAATTGTGAGGGATGAATAGCCTTGGTGAACAGGTTCGCAAGTTGGTTGTTGGAAGAAACATGGAAAGTCTGCAGTGAACCTTTGGAAATGTGTTCCCTGATGAGGTGACAATCGATTTCAATATGTTTTGTACGCTCATGGTAGACGGGGTTGGCAGCAATGTGGAGGGCAGCCTTGTTATCACAGAACAGGTGTGCAGGAGAGGGATGAGCAATGTGAAAATCATGCAGTAAAGAGAGAATCCAGATAACTTCACAAGTGGCATTGGCCATAGACCGGTACTCAGCTTCTGCAGAAGACCTTGATACAGTGGATTGTTTCTTAGACTTCCAAGAAATAGGAGAGTTACCAATGAAAGCACAGAAGCCAGAGATGGAGCGGCGGGTATCAGGGCAGCTTGCCCAATCAGAATCAGAAAAAATATTGAGTTGTAACGCAGATTCAGACGAGAAGAGGATACCTTGACCAACTGTGTGCTTGAGGTAGGCTAGAACACGATGGGCAGCCTGTAAGTGGGGAACTCTAGGAGCAGATAAAAATTGACTGAGTCGGTTCACAGCAAAGGACAGGTCTGGTCGAGTAAATGATAAATAAATCAGCCTGCCAATAAGTCTTCTAAAAGGAGTGGGGTCTGGCAGCAAGTCACCAGTATGTTGGGAAAGAGTCAGGTTTGGTTCCATTGGAGTAGATTTGGGCTTGCATCCAGAAAGACCAGTGTCATGAAGAATATCAAGAATATATTTGCGTTGACTGAGAAAGATGCCTGTGGATGACCGAGCCACTTCAACACCAAGGAAGTATTTAAGTGAGCCAATATCCTTTAACCTGAAACAGCTATCAAGGGAAGAAATAAACTGCCGAATAGTGTTAGAATCATTGGAGGCAACAATGACATCATCAACATAAACAAGCACATCAAGCATAATTGTGCCATTATATTTCAAAAAAAAAGAGTGATCCGTTGCAGATTGTGAAAAATTCATTGAAAGCAACGTGGAACTAAGCTTCTGAAACCATTGGCAAGAGGCCTGTTCGAGGCCATAAAGAGATTTCCTTAATCGGCAGACTGGATTTGGAGGAAGTGACGTGCTGTGACAGCCATAACGGAGGCAATTTCATATAAACCTCCTCACTGAGATCACCGTGAAGGAACGCATTATTGACGTCCAATTGGTGAAGAAACCAACCATGAATTGCAGAAAGAGCAAGAAGTAGGCGAACGGTGGTAGGCTTGATGACAGGAGAAAAAGTTTCAAAATAGTCAATGCCTTCCCTTTGAGAGTAACCTTGTGCAACCAAGCGAGCTTTGTACCTTTGAAGACTGCCATCAGCATTGCATTTGACGCGGTAAACCCATTTGCATCCAATATCTGATTTACCAGGGGGTAGGGAAACAATATCCCAAGTCTTGTTCTGCTCAAGAGCAGATATTTCATGTTGCATAACAGTACACCATTCGGGTAACTGAGAAGCCTGGGAATAATGAGATGGTTCATAATGGGAGGACAAGGTGTTGATAAAAGCCAAGTGAGCAGGGGAAAGATGATGATAGGATAGAGAGCGGGACATAGGATGGGCTGTTGTGGTAGAACAGGCATAGTCCTTAAGGTAAGTAGGGGGATGAGTGGCTCTTGAAGGACGTTTGGGGACAGCAGCAGTGGTGAGTTGAGTAGGTAGGGATGTATCAGGTATGGAAACAAGAGGAGTAGAAGATATAGGAGAAGAGGCAAATGGAAAAACAGATTCAAAGAAAACGACATCCCGGGATATAAAGACTCGATTGGAATTGAGATCCAGCAGCTTATAACCCTTGTAACCAGCTGGGTAACCAAGAAAAACTGCAGGAAGAGCCCGAGGGGAGAACTTGTGTCTACTGCGGGTAAGTGTGGAGACATAACAAAGACAACCGAAAACACGAAGGTGAGAGTATTTCGGCGGCTGTTTGTAAAGAAGAGTAAAGGGAGTATTATTGGACAAAACAGGAGAACATGTACGATTAATAAGATAAACAGAAGTTGAGACACACTCCTGCCAATAGGGGAGAGGGAGATGCGATTGGAAATGAAGAGCACGAGCAACATTTAGAATGTGCTGGTGTTTACGTTCGACCACAGAATTTTGTTGAGGTCTATCGACACAGGAGTGAAAGACTGCAATCCCTTTAGATGAAAATAAAGGAATTTTAAATTCAGGTGCATTGTCAGAAGGGATAGACTTGATGGACACACGAAACTGATTCATAATGTATGTATAGAAATTAGTGAAAACTGAGGAAAAATCAGATTTGCATTTAAGAAAAAAAATTCAAGTGAAACGTGTGCAATCATCCACAAGTGTAAGAAAAAACCGAAAACCATCAATGGAGACAGGGGTGAATGGGCCCCAGATGTCACAGTGGATTAAGTCAAAAGGTTGAAGAGATAATTGTGGATTTAACAAAAATGGTAAGCGCTTTTGCTTAGCTAAAGGACAAATATTACAATGTAAACTTTCAGAACAAGAACTCAAATGTAAAAATTCTTTCATTGATGATAAGACTGGTACAGAGAGGTGACCTAGTCTAGAGTGCCATAAGGCAACATTCTTTTGAACAACAGAAAAACAAAGGGGTGGGGGAACATGATTTGTGGGGAGAAGAGCAGCAGAATCAAGGATGTATAACCCACAAACCAGATTAGCAATCCCAATCATTTTGCCCGAGAGACGTTCCTGAAGAAAACAATGGGAAGACACAAAATGAGCAACAATGTCAGTATGACGAGTAAGAGCACCGATGCTCAACAGATTAAAAGAAAAAACTGGAACAAATAAAACATCAGTAAGGGTGAGAGAATCAGAAAAAGAACAAGACCCCTTGGAGGTCACCGGAACAACCGTTCCATTGGGAAGAGACACGGTGGATTCATATGTGGAAAGGGTGTGTGCTGATGATAAAGGAACACAGGAGACGTGATGAGTAGCTCCGGTGTCCAGAACCCAGCAAGAAGAAGGCAAGGAAGAGGGGGACTCACCACTGAAGCTGGCAACGGTGGGGTTAATATCGAGATTTGGGGAAGGCGGTGGAGAGAAAGACGGTGAGGTGGGGTTCGATGAAATTAGGGTGAGGAGCTGTTGGTACTGATGTGGTGTAAAGGTATGAGAAGGGGAGGATGAATCAGCAATAGCTGAAACGCTGGCGTTTGAGTGAGGGGGTAGATTGGGCCTGGTCGATTTGGGCTTATACCCTGGTGGGTAGCCATGCAACTTGAAACATTTGTCTTTAGTGTGGCCCAAACCGTTACAATGGGTGCAGAAAGGGCGCTGACGGCGTGGAACTCCCCCAATGGCAGCAGCAACGGAAGGTGGAGAAGCCATGGACGGTGGAGGAGCAACATCAGGAGTAACAGAGACCGAGGATGTAATCTCCCTCTGTCGTTCTTCTTGCAGAACCAAGGAGAAAACCTTGGACAAAGACGGAAGGGGATCCATGAGAAGGATCTGTGCCCGAATCGAAGAGAAGGAATCATTTAAACCCATGAGAAATTGCATGGCATGGTCCTGGTCACGATCACTGGTAATGGACCGTAAAGCACCACATGTACAAGGATAGGAAGGGGAGTAATCAAGAAGCTCATCCCACAAAATTTTCAAACGGGTGTAGTAAGTGTTTATAGAAAGGGCACCCTGATGCAGAGATGAGATCTGGAGTTTCAATTGAAAAATACGAAGGCCGTTAGCTTGGTGAAAGCGATGACGAAGATCGGTCCAGATGTCATAGGCATTGGTAAAATACATCAAGCTATCAGCGATATCCTTGGAGACTGAGTTCAGAAGCCAGGAAATGACCATGGAATTACATCGATTCCAAGCATGAAACAGAAGATGGTCCTGAGAAGGACGAAGGAGAACACCATCAACAAAGGATGATTTGTTCTTTGCTGTAAGAGCTATAAGTGTAGCTCTGGACCAGGAGATGAAGTTCGAACCAGTTAGGGAATGAGTGACCAGAATCAAACCGGGATGATCACCATTACTGAGATAGTAAGGACTATTGGTGTCATCAACGGATTGAGATGGGCCAGAAGAACCTCCACCATTGGGATTAGAGGTATTACTATTAGCACCGCCACGAGCCATGGAAAGAGGCCAGAGCAGTGACTAGGAAAGAACTGTTAAATCTGATACCATTTTACAGATACAGAAGCAGAAAAGCAATCAGGTGAAAAATAAAATGCAGGTTTCATTATCTTGATACTCAGTGTAGTACAATGCCTTGAGAGCTCCCAATATATAGGAAAGAATACAAAGTAACAAACTCCCGTGAAATACGCAAGTGAGGGAGTCAGCAATAGAAAAAGGCAAACAACAGATAACAGAAAAGAATAACAAACGAAAAATTACAAAATGGGAATTGTGTAACTGTGTATATCTGTTAATACATATTAAAACAAAAATTATCATTGATTATATATGAATGGGATTTTCATAAGAATTTGACGTGACCATTCCATAACTTCATGTTTCCTTCCTTAAAGCCAATGATTTGATTATTTTGCAGTTAGTCTAAAATCATGTTTGGTAGAAAACTATTTTTGAGTATCCCTGCATGTAATTGTCCGATGTCAGATTATTTTTATAGTAAGTTACGCAGGAGAACAATCTCACCGGTTTTCTTTTGGGAAACTTAATGTCCTTGTGAAGAATATTTGCAAATGTTTTTTGTCTTGTCTTTCCCCTGAACGGCGTATACCCATAAAGCATTTCGTATAGAAGAATACCTTAAAAAAACAAAAAACAATGCAGTCAAACAGTGTGATATAATTTATTTCAAATATGTCAAAACTCTATAGTCATGTGAGTGCTGTTTGTGTGTGAAAGAGTCAAACTGGTTATGATGTGGCCAATAATTTCAGTTAATCACAATATTTTAACATGAGATGGATGCAATAAGGATGAGACGTAAATGTTTATTTCTAGCATTTGAATTGACTTTTTATAACTGTTTCAACTTCTATTTTCCAAATCATTAAATCAGATGTGCATAACCCCGGTAAAAAAAAAAAAGGCAACAAGGAAAAGAGTTAAGAATAATAAAGAGAAATAGAATAACATATGCATAAAAACTGATTTAGTTATCTATGGAAACATTAATATCCACTACACAATTACACATACTAAAATATAATACAATCGGACTTTCCTATTTTAATCTTTTTCAATGTTTAGAGACTGATTTATATTCATAATTGCCTTTGTTTTTTATAGGAGTTAAAAATTACCCAGTGCCCACCAATCCACAGCACTAGTATGGCCTGAACCAGTTATAATTTCCTGCACAAGTTGAACTGTCGGTTAGAACAAAATCTAAGAAATGCATACAAATTTCCAAAGAAGTTCAAATAGCATGAATGCAATAGAATTCCCAGTATACCGGCTAGCCACAAAGATCCCACCCCCACCCCTTCAAGAAACATTAAGGTCTCTACAGGAATAAGAATAGTTCATGTCTAATTGGCAAGCTCATCAACAATGATTGAATAATCAATGCAAGATTTCTCCACTCACTTCGTGCTAATTAATTCATGCTTGCTTGCATAAAACAATCCTTTAAATTTAACGAACAGATCCATGTTACAATTTGTCAGTAAAAAAAAAAGTTTTACAAACTAGTCAAGTATATATGCACAACAATAAATGACTTTTCTTAACAAAATGCAAAGTGTTCTATAATATATTCAAATGCACCATATGTATAATAATTGGTGCATTCACCATAAAAATTAAGTATCTGAACCAAGCGTATCTAGAACCATAGTTTTTGCTGCTCAATAATATATAATATGTCCAGGAAAAACAAACCGGAGCTATATACTCTTCCGTGCCAACAAAAGAATTTGATGCTCTCATTGGTTCAGCTATAAACAATGGAAACTGTTGACTTTTCTGTTGTTTCTTCTTCTTCTTTTTTTTCTTTTCATTTGTAGCTGGAATTATAAGCTGTAAAAAGTGCAGTCAGACGTAAATAAAACTGTTTCAGTGGCCTGAGTTAAAAGTATTGCATCTAATTAAAAACTACATTATCTGAAGTTCTTGTCTCTAAGATACCTGTGGCTTGCAAGATGTTAAACATGACAAATCAAAATCTGCCAGAGACACATGCCCACAGCTCTGGATCAACACATTTTCTGGCTTCAAATCCCGGTATATTATCCCTGTAAATTCTCACCAAACAATGTCATATTAAATTTTGTTCTAGTAAGTGTCTTAGTATATTTCAGTAGAATTTATGTGGCAAGATTTCTTCGAAGGGCAGAAATTTGTGATAAAAGGATCATGTAATTGCTAGGAGGTCTGTGTATGAGACTTTGATGTCTTTATGATGATTGCAAAGGAAAGGAGAAGAAAAAAAAATATTTCATTACATTTATGCTGATTGCAGGCAGCCTGATAAGTTCATCCCAGAGTTTCAGAAATATTTTGTCAATTAAAAACATCTCCCAAGTTGTAAGACAGTTTCATGAGTTAAAAGAGAAGGCAACAAAAATAATTATCATGATGTCATATATATATATATATATATATATATATATATATATATATATTTCATAAGAGCTTACCTTGACAATGAAGGTACTCCAATGCAATCACTACCTCAGCAGCATAAAATCTACATATATATTAAGAACTTAATGTCAGTTAAAGGAAAATAGAGAAACACAAGAAGTAGCAGACATAGTTGAATAACGATCCTTTGCTTTAGTAGTGGTTATTGAACGGTCGATTGAAAGTTGTTAGACTGAAACAGACAGTACTATTTGAATAGTTTTGAGGTATCTGTAAGGTATCAGACTTTAGAGAAAGAAACTGAAATCTGTAATCTTTGTATATTATGAAAAGAATCTTAAGAGCTTAAGTGTTACAGGTATAATCTATATATACTAAGCTATTCTACTCACCAAAGGCTTAAGCACTAATAACAGAATATAACTGTTAACAAACAGTTATAACAGAATATATCAGTTACAATCCTAACTGATTATATTAGATACACTATCAGTATCAATCTCATTTCAAAATTAAAATATCACAATCAAGAATATATGAAATGTTATCTCAAAAACAGAGAGATTCAGGCCCTCACAAACTTGGTAGGAGTAGGAGTTTTAGACTCGTTGACGTAAGTTACTATTTCTATGCAACATAATTTATATAGAACAACAGAGAGATTAGAATACTCGAAAGTTCATTAGTTTGACTAATAGAATTAAGGGAAAGATATTGTAACAACCAAGTTGTGTTACTACCAATGTTATTACCAATCAATCTCACCGTTAGATCGATTTGTTATATATAAAACCATTAATTTAACCTCATCCAACAGCTTAAACTTTTGGGTTGAATTGATTTTTTACATGGTATCAGAGCCTCGTGTCTTGAGTTCGATCCTCAGAATTTTCCTATGCATTGTCCACTCTTCAAGCTCAGTGGGCTCTCATGTGAAGGGGCGTGTTGAGATATATAAAATCATTAATTTAACCTCACCCAACAACTTAAGCTTTTGGGTTGAATTGGTTCTTTACTGAAAGCATTAAATATGAGAAATCATAATCACACAAAGGTGGAAATAAATATAAAGTATTAAATTTGGGAAATCATGACCATACAAAGATGGAAATAAATATAACCGTTGGATCAATATAATCGATCTAACGGTAAGATTGATTGGTAGTAACACAACTTGGTTGTTACAATATCCTTTCCCGTAGAATTAAGAGAAAAAGGTGCACAAAAAAATAAATAAACAAGAGAAAACGTCATATACACACACGATAACCCTTCCCT
The DNA here is from genome assembly GCF_033153095.1 of Gastrolobium bilobum. Taxonomy (NCBI): domain Eukaryota; kingdom Viridiplantae; phylum Streptophyta; class Magnoliopsida; order Fabales; family Fabaceae; genus Gastrolobium; species Gastrolobium bilobum. The sequence continues at coordinate 153,959 of NW_026896024.1, forward strand.
CGTCAGATCAACCAAAGTGGGAGGGAAAAGACATCTCACCCGTTACTCATCTTGATTGTGTTCAAACTCTAAATTTGTTATATATATGCATAAATTCTTTGAGCAGTAGCATAATATACCTCGCCGCGTCTTCCTTGAGAACCTTTGTTGGCTGCCGGTCAAGAAGCAGGAATAGTTCTCCACCAGGATAGTAATCAGTTATCAAACAAACATGTGTTTTGGTCTGCAAATTAATCAAGTTCCAAATACTTGACAAAATCAATATATAGAAAAGCAGCCACGTGAACATCCTTGTTATTCTTTAACTTCTGAATCAATTGTAATAGAAAATAAAGGCATTAATCTAGGTCAAGACAGAGAATATAATTTGTGAAATCATTATCCATAAAAGCAAGGGTCTATGATAAAGACATTGTGATGTGACATATGTGCACTCAATGATCACAGGCTTCTGTGCAGAAGGGGGCAAAGTGATCTAGCAATCATAAAGATCCTAATGTTCCAACCAGTTATTCGCAACTCTAGTCATTAATAATTATTGAGTATCTTATTTGAAAATAATGTTTTGAGTTTCGAACCTGAAAGGAAGCATATAATGCAGGTAGAAAAGGGTGGTCCAATTTGTCAAGGACTTCTCTCTCTGTGCAAGCTCTATGCACCTGTAGAAAGTTTAGAAAGCCCATCCTATTACGACAAGTAGTAAATGCTGCTATAACTTGATTTAGCCCACTAAAATGTTAAGGTAATTAGAAACACTTATATATATATATATATATATTGAAAATAGTTTAGTGTATTTGAATATTGAAAAGTCATTATAGACTTGAATTAAGTGATAGAAGTTAACTTGTATCACCAAAAGGCAATGAAAATGAAGCCAATACAGTATATAATAACTTCAACACAAACATGTCTAGGTTGTAGCAGTTAAAACGAAAAAGAAAATAGTCATGTTAAATAATCATATTCAAAACCTTGTTACGATTGAGCATAACACCCTTATCCATAGCCTTCATGGCAAAATATTGACCACTTCCACACAGCTCCACCAGATGTACGCTGCAAGCCAGTAATATATGATATCACTGCCACATAAGCTTGATGTGGAAAAATAATGGAGCAGAAAGAAACTTCTTATCATCCAAATCAATGAAGAAAATCTAATTAAGATTTTAAAATATTGACCTCTCTTGAATTTTCAGCTATCAAGGGACTAATTCACTTATAACTTATAATTCTCTTAATATATGCAGAAATTCCATTAAAGAAATGCTAGAATTACTAGTTGAAGTGAAGAAATCATAAAAAAGTATGTCGGCCATATGTGGTTATCCAGAGCATCATACTCGTAGGATTGCAATTCATTTCACCAGGCATTTAATTCAACCCACATGCCACCATTTTAGGCCATTGTGAAATGATGGGAAATGGAAAAGCTAAATCAAGGGGGGGAAAAACCTGCCAGTATCTCCTGACCCCAAAGGTTTAATTGGCCTAAAGTGCTTTAAGCCTATCTGTTCTCCAGTGTCTAGGATCTGCAAAAAACCAAGAAACCAAGGTCACAAAACAAGTTGCAAAAGTAAGATAACTTGCATAAGACATTCAAGAAGTGACTAGGAACAAAATCCAGTACTTACAACCCTATGGAATACAAAAGTATCTATAATGGTTTCATGTCATGTTTACCAACTCAATTAATATAATCTTCAATATAATACATAATTAAAGAGAAAATTATGATCAATTCCCAGAAATCTAAAGAAACTATGGAAATACAAAGAACAAAAAGATAAGTCAGCACAATTAAACATGATGAAGTTTTTTGTTGTTTGTAATTTATAGCCATACTGTGTAAAAGAAATTCCTAAATCTTTAATCAGTTAATAGAAATATCAATAAATACAGGAAAACATGACATTCTAAAATACAGAAGTAATACCTTCTGAATAGCTCTCCAAGCAGCGTTACCCTTCCTATGAGGTTTGGGATGAACCACTTTTGAATGATTCATCCATAAATCGTCTGGTTTCTGGAGATCACCAAAGAGGTCATGTCACAATTGAATTCAAAAGCTCTTTAGGAGACAAAGATAACCAGTAGACCTTACTAGATTAGCATCTGGAAGTTCTCTCACTGCCTCATCAACATTTTCTGCAGTTTGTTTGACCTGAGGGTGGATGTCAAGTGAACTTGTTATAAATAGGGATATACAAAGCGTAATAAAATTGAACAAACTTTCCTACTGTTACAGATAATGCCAACAAATATTATATGAAAAAACAAAGCTAATAACAGATTTAAAAAGTGTTAAAGGAAATCATAATCAATAGGCTTTATAGACTCTCAATTGTAAAGCCTGAAATTGGATATTATGATGTTGACAATGATTTGAGATCTCAATGCATGTTAAACTAATGAAGCACTTGAATAGAGACCAAACCAATTGTTCTCCCTCCTTCGCACTATCTTCTGCGATGCAGTTGTTAAGAGGCTCTATATGTTGACTGCCATCAAGTTGAACACCAATAAAATACTGTACTTCTCCCTGTTAAACCACGAGGAAAAGAGACGAAAGCTAAGCTTTGTGTTCTGTTAAAGTATAGATGAATGGAATATGATTAACTACCCAAAAACAAAATTGTACGGCAAGATATTAAAAGATGTAACATCATCGGAGGACTAATATAATCTGTACCTTCTGATCACGCATGGGTTGCAAATGAAACAGGTTCCAGAACTTTTTGCCTGGGTTGATCAGAGAATTCATCAATAGCAAGTGTAGTAATAATTGCAAAATTATTGAGCTTGAAGTTGTTAAATAGCTATATTTCCTTTGTACGCTAAGAAAGGGATTCAGGATTCCAAAACTGGGATATATATGCAAATATTGATAACTGTTTTTTATGGACTAGTACTAATACAGGTTAATGTATTCATGAAAAATTTGGAGGTAACAATATTTTTATTTCTTGTAATGAACTCAATAGTGTGGCATTGAATATCATGTAAATATTTCCTATCATTTTAAACTCAATTAGATATTCCATACTACTATGTACGCCTGTACGGAATATTCATGTAATAACTATAAACCAATCTTTAAGAAATTAGCCTATGAAAGTGGATTTCCCAGCAGAAAATTAAGCAATCTTACCACTCTTTGTATAATTAATGAGTTGCACGGTAACTTCTGTTTGGTTGTCAATTGCCTCTCTTATTTTCCTCACAGTTTCTGGATCAGTTTCAGGTCCTTGCAGAAACCTGAATAGCCAAATACCATTATAATGTAAATACACTGAATTTTGACATAATAGAAACACCTTTTTCATCATTTCCAGGTACATCAATATTTTGAAATTTTCAGAAAAGCATTTACATTTGTGTCACTAGCTTCCATCTAGCATCAGTATACTTGCCATGTAATTATTTTACTTTTAAATTCAGTTTCCTGAAGTTTTTAGTGATTTTGCTATGCTTATATGTATCTTCTATGTTGGACTAGGCTCCTTATTTCTGGAATTTTCCCATTTATCATTGATGGAAAGTTGGAAACATTTAAAATGCAATAAACGAAGCTTGAGGTAGAGTTGGAGGCGAAATTTTATAATATTCTGTTAAAATCAATTTCAGTTAGATTTTTGTAGATGGCTTGCGTGAACAAAAGCATTAAAATATTGATTTGCATGGTAATGTGAAATTAAAGCATACCTGCAATTTCTTCCCAAGATTTCTTCACGACTATATTCTGAAAGCTCTAAAAAGCTATCAGATGCAAAGATCTGAAAAAGTAAAAACCAAATACAAACTCCATCTTGTTAGATCTTTACCTCCAGTACAAGAATCCAACAGAGAAGGGAAACACTTTGCTGTAATGACATAAATGATTTGAAGAATCTTACTATAGGATTGTCAGGAAGCCTTGGATCAGTAACGACAAAGTTTTTCTCTATACGTTCAAGTGTGGTAGCAAGATCAAGACCTTTTCGCTTTTCCCTTTGCTTTTCTTTATCATCAAATTCAAAACTATCAGGCCTCTCATCAACTTCATTCTCAGAGCTAACATCCTCAATAACATTATCATTGATGCTTTCATCGTTGGACTGATTTTTTGTGATGAATCTGAAGCATATAGAAGGACATAATATTGTAATATACTAATTGGAGAATTAGTTAAAAAAATTTACAGTGATTATCTCAAAAACATAGAACGAGATGTATATAATAACACAAGTAAATAACCATATGTACCCCATGAAAGAACGGCGATGAGAGTTTTTCTGTTTATTTTCAGGAAGCTCACTGATTCCTTCCATTGAATTTCTATTTCCTCCTAGTGATCTCCGTCTAAATGAAGCCACACTCTCACATTTTCTCCTTAATATATTTTCTGTTTTCTCTTCCTCTTCTTCTTCTTCTTCAGCACCTCCTGATTTTATGATCAAGGGACGGTTCGTTGATTCACTGAATGCTCGGGGGCGCTTCATTGCCTTCACCAACTCAGATACTGAAGTTGTAGCCTTCTCTTTCTGACGAGCTGTATAATACACAAGCTGTTAGTGCAGTTAAAAATAGATATGAAAATCTCTTATTACTCTGCATGAGATGGTAGGAAAATTTGTTTGACACATGCATAGTGAAACAACTTTCTATAGTTATTTGCTGCCTTGTTTTACTTCTAGCTAGTTTTCTATAATAACCAGTCGTACAACATTGACCCAAATAAGAATCTCATATTTGAACTTCCATTGTCATATTGATACTGAATCTTTATCATTTCTGTGTGTTGTATATGCGCGGCATAAAATGAGCGGTATTTAAGTATATAATATATGTAAAAGATAAATTATACTTACTACCATTTTTTCTTAACACCTTTTATTATTGACTTTGTTATCTTTAGATCAAAATTAAATTAATAGTTACAAAATAACATATCGAGTAAGAGTCGATTTTGATCCAATAATAACAAAAGTGGTAAAAGAAGTGATAAAAAAATAGTAAGTAAAACCTTCCCCTATATTTAAATAAGGAAAAAATATTTCTGAAGTTACTGCAGATAAGTTATTCGCATTTATTCCCAAAACGATGTCGTTTTGGTATTGAAATCTTAAAAAATTATAAATATAAAGACTATTATAACCCTGGAATAAATTAAAATTACAAAACACCGTGATTTCAGCTCCAAAACGACATCGTATTGGGTTTACTGCAGATAACTGCAGACAAAACGAACCCTTTAAATAAAGGGAAAAACTATTCTCATAAGATTAGTTTTTCTTACTACACACCCTTCGATAACTGTATAGCCTATTTATTTTTCTTTATTTTTTTAGGTGGTGGGGCTTATATGTTTGTCTCTATGACATGAGATAACTTATCTCCTTTAACATTAAATAAATCCATAAAAATTGAACAAAAAGGCCAAATGTTTTCTTCAGAATTTATTAAATGATGGTCATATAGTTTGTTCTTCATAATAGTGAAAATGGAAAGATGAAAAAGTAATGGGAAACGGTAATGGCTTGGCTTTGCTGAGTTATGGGACAAGAAAAAGGAACACGTCATTTGATTCTAATGTGTCTAATAATGTACTCTCATTGACCTGTAGTTTTCATTACTATTTTCTACTTCATTTTTGGTATGTAACCTAATTTTATCGTTTTTTCTTGACTTCAATTTGTTTTTTTGTTTTTTATGAATAAAATAAAATTCATTCGCATCATTGAGTTACTGTTTCTTTTCATTGTTTGAAGTATGATTACTAAGTTTCTAATTGTCGCATACACATTTTATGGTTTTCCTTTGTGATTAACCGTAAGTTTTAATGAAACCCATTATTCCTTCAAATCACTAAACAATGTGAATGACTATTGCAGTGAAATTGAAATGACAAAATAATGTGTCTAATACCATCATATCGAATCAATGATTCGGGCAATCCATTGGGACGTAGCATCTTCTCCTTGGACCCCTCCGTATGCTTGCTAACCTCCACTTGCATTCTGCGACAATCACCAAGACAAAGAAAATACATTGGGCAAGCATCCCGCTATACGGCTTCTGTGTCATTACATCAAAGCCCACATGCAACCAGTGCGTACGTTCGAATCTTTCGCCAAAGTATACAATAACAAAAAGATAAAAGGAAGTCCCTTTGGCCCAAAATTTGGAAACGGCTTATATTCACAACTTCACAAGGCTCTCAATAATTGGGTCAAATATGTTGAGATATATAGTCCCACATTGATTGGATGAGAAACTAATATGGCTTTTATAAGGCTTTGGACACTCTCACTCCTTGAGCTAGCTTTTGGGGTGGTGACCTCAAGGTTCTTTACATGGTATCAGAGTCTCACCGTCCCCCACTTTAAAAAGTGGAATTAAAATAAAAATTCCACACTTCTAGCCTAAAGGGCTCTTGCGTTTGGGGGCGTGTTGAGTGTAAAGTCTTTTTGAGTTCTAACAAAAAATATGATCCTCACTTTAGTCTCTTATAAAAAAAAAATCTCAAGATCTCTAAGAAATTTAAAATGAATCCATTTAATTGAAATTGTGATCCCTCACAAACTCAAAAAAAATCCCTCAAAAGAACTAAAATTGATCCACTTTGAATTTTTTAAGGACCTTGAGACTATTTTTTTTTTTGTAAAAGACTAAATGGGGGATCATATTTTTTGTTAGAGACCCAAAAGATGTTTTACTCTAAAATATTCCAACCCCAAATATGTAAATCAATTCACATAAGATTTTCTCAGTTTAATATATGATCTCAAATTTGAATTCTAAATACATAGTTGAGCTGTGTTAAAAATTTAATAAGAAAAATTTTATCGCTCGTATAATTCTGTCCAATTCAACTAAATTAATGATGAATTGGTGAAAAAATCTTTAAAAAAAAATTACACACATTCATGACAAACACCGCCCCAACCAAGAAAAGAGTCATAAATGTCTAAACCAATCTATAATTGTCACAAATAGTTAAACATAGGTCACTTTGACAGAGTCTAAATGCAAAGAAAACGACATATTGAGTGGTCCTTATCGCAGTCTAAGGTGAAATGCATGCAGCTCTTGCCTCACACTCATCTTATCCTAGGATTAGCAACAGACACCTCGTGTGCCATGACCAAACCAATGAAAGGTCAATTTTCGGTCCCAACTATCACCAGATGATAACAATTGTACCAACAAATAATTATATAATGATAATTCAAATCAAATATTAATGAATTAAGAAGAAGAAAAAAAAATTAGCTAACCCGATAAATTTGAGCACTTTGCCATCGTCGTCCTTGATTGGTGAAATAGTGAGAAGGTTCCAGAAGGGTGTCCCATCCTTCTTGTAATTTATTATCCTTCCACAGTAACTGGACCCTGCTTGCAACGCTTCCCTAATCTTTCCCACTTCCTCCGGATCTGTATCCAAACCCTGTAAAAGCCGACTGGACCCAACTCCGACCCGAAATTAAAAATACGTTATTAATAAGATAATTAAAATCGATATTTTACATATAATTGAAATGGTGATAAAAAATTATAAAATATAAAATCGTAATGTAAAGAAATTATAAAAATATTTAAAATATTAGTAAAATTATTTTAATAAAAAAAATTAAAATCATAATAATAAATCAAAATTTTAACTACTATGATTATTATCCTTTCCTTACCATTGTCAAAGTTAAGACGAACGTTGTATTTTTTTTTTTCTCATTTTAAGTAAAAATATAATAAGGATTGGTGTTTAATTTATCCTTTTATAGAATATAATTGTGTCATTTTTTTGTTACATATAATTATGTCACTTTAGATGAGAGAAAAATATATATAATAAAAAACATGATGAGAAATTGAAAGATTTTTTTTAATTTAAATTTTAAATAAAAAATATTATTTTTAACTCAAATAACCATTTTTTAAATGGAAATGTACTTAAAATTTTGCAGCAATTAAAATTTTTAAGTTACAACCATTTTTTTTATAACATTTTACAATTATATTTTAATCGTTAATTTATGTCAATTAACGATTATTATTTTTGTAAATCAAACTCATTAATTAATTATTAATTCGCAATAAATGATAACCGTTTATTGACAAAAATTAACAGTTAAGATATAACTGTAAAAAGTTATAAACAAAAATAGGTTATAAGTATAACTTTCTCTTTAGAGAATACACAATTATGATCTTGTAATCGTAAAAAAAAATTTCTCTTCACGTCAAAAAAATAATTTATGAAGATAGAAAAAAAATAACTTTAAGATCATAATTATAATTTTTTTTTCCCAAGAACTTAACAAAAGAAAGGACCCTTTTTAAAATCACAAACATTTTTTTTAATGTAATAATAATAAGGTAGCGAGTACGTACCAGTTTCTTCCTATGACTTCCTTGGATGTATAACCCGTCATCTTAAAGAATCCGGCACTGGCATACATAATCGGGTAATCGGGTTTGGTAGCATCCGAAACCACGAAAGTCTGTTGGAACGCCGACAGAGCGTCCTTCAAGTCTTTCGAAATTCTCGGAATCCCGCCGAATTCTTTGCTGGCGCCGCCGTCAAAAGAGTCGCCGGAGATTCTGTCAGAGTTGTTGGAGTTCTTTCTGGAAGAGGAACCGACTATTTTGTCATTGGGTTCCTCCCCGCCGGAGTTCCGAACAGCCACCCCTCGCGGCTTCCCGGTCTCCGTGTCCGTTTTCAGTACCAAACCCCACTCGGCGGCTCTCTGCGCCGCCTCGCCGCATTCCCCGGCTGGCGGAGGTGGTGGGTTGGCCATCCAGGAGGTGGTGATGATTTCATCGGAGGGTAATGGGTTGCGTGGTTCTTGCGGCGGTTCTGTCCAGGTTTTCCGGAGGAGCTGAGAGCGCACCGTCGAGTTGGTTGTTGGGTTGAACACTTCGAGGGAGCCACGAGGATCTCTGTGAAATGATGATCTCACTGATGACGATGACGATGATTTCTTCGGTGTTATTTCTAACTGCTCCATCGCTAGCTACCTCTCTCTCTGTTGTACTTTGCAATTATACTAATATAGGAATGTTGTTAGTAATAATAATGAGGTCACTTTTATAAGATCCCTTACTCTTATCTCATTTTTGTTCCATAGATAATAACATTCTGCTTCATTCAGTACTTAAATTTCAGTTGGATTGGGAATCAGTTATGGAACTGAATTCACTCTTTTGATTTAATGTGTATTTCAACACCAGAACATGCTCTCATATCAGGGCATTGAATTGTATGTGATATAATGGGACCAAGGCAAATAATGAGTTGTCGGGGGTTGTTTCGTCATTTCAACTGTGTTTCATTCAGCTATTTTGTGCTCCTTATTGAGTTGGATCACTGCAGGAGCTTCTGAGGGCCTCACATTTTTTAAGGGTAGTTTTGTCAGTTGATAATGAGATGTGATCAAATAATTGGAGGAGGGGGATATCAAGTTTTTTATTATTTGGGACCTTAGGAGACATCTATATAGAAACGGGTTGTTTTCTAATTATGACAAACAACGCTAGTTATCTGGGCGCTGTCGGGCCCATAGAAATTAATCCCAATAGAAGAACACGCAATAGAGAAGAAATTTATTAGGGAAGCTAATTATCTGTGATGATAATTGATGGAACTTCTTCATATATACTGAAGAATGTTTCTTATAGTAGAAAAGTGAAAGCAAAGATGGTTGACGCAAAACAAGCACGGAACACAATTCAAAGAAACCTCTCTAATTGAGTGAAATTTTATTATTATCATCATTAATTATATATTTTCTAGTATATAATGCAAGTGAACACTAGAAAATACCTCAAGCTGAGTTTGTGCTGGATCAGGAAGACTGAGAAATTTGGAACTGGCTTGGCTGTGTTGTATTCTTCAGAAGCGGCACACTTGATAAAATGATTAGAAGTTGATTTTTCTAGAAATGGCTTTTAATGGGAAAGAGGAAAAATGGAAGTAAATCAATTAAAAGAGATATTCTGAACCATTGTCAAAAAGGGTTTGGCTGCCCATTATCCCTGTGCAACGTTTTTCACATGGCTTTTACACGCTTCACTCTCAAGTCCTGAATCATTAGGGGACATCGAAGATCTTACTTTCAGGAACTAAATAATGGCTCTTCTTCAGTTGCTTCCTAACCTCTTTCTTTGTTGTCTGTGTCTGCGTTAAATGGAAATCTAGCCACGGACAAAATAATAATAAATAATAATAGTAATAATAAATAATAAAAAATAAAACGGCAAATATCTAATAATGTTTGGGTATTGAGACTTGAGATAGTAATATCACGTAATATATCTTGCTCTGAACTAGACCTTAAAAGCTAAACTAAAACCACAAAAAGGCATGGAAGGTAGACACGTGATACAATGTTGGTTGATTGTTGCAAGATACACGACAACCACCAGTTATCATCAATATTCGATAAAGGCCTATGATCCTCCCTTTTATATATATTAAATGAAAATTTATTTTCTAAAAAGTAATTAATTTTTTTTATTTGTGTAAGAGAAATATATTAAAAAGTTTTAGTTTGAATTATTTTTATATGTATTTATAACCTTAAGTTAGGTTGAAATGATTTTTGAGTTTTTAGCTTTTCCTGTTTTAGTTGCTTAGTTATTAATAGTTAGGTCGCATTCTTTTCACGAGCTCCACCTATATTACGAACCTTTTGGGGGCAGTAAGAAACTAAGATGAAATTATGAGCAAGGTGAAAGAAGAAGAAATCAATCTTATCTAGTAGCTCAGTTGGTATCAGAAAATTGAGCAGTTTGGATGAAAATATATGTTTGATCCTTTTCATAATTTTTTTTGGGAAGGATTGAAAGTCTTAATTTCAGGATTCGTCCCGAATCGGACTAGTCATGAAACGTGAACCGATTAAAATATCTCTAAAAAAAAACATAAAGAAATAATTAGAGTGGGGAGCATGAAAAGCTAGCATAAGAAAGGAAGTGAAGTGCTATTATGCTATAGGCCCCATAACCATGTGAAGTGCTTTGGGGACAGTCATCTTATCATGTTGGTCGCATTTATATGCGACGCCGATGCAAGGAGAGCATTCAAATGTACAGCTCCTCGTTGCTATTCCTAATCTTGCCTAGACAAAGACCATACCTGCATAATACATACATGGATAACTTTGAAACTTCAAACGTTTCTGTCCTTGGTTTCCATCGCTTTCCCCTTTTACCAGTTCATTATCAACTCGCATGGGAATCATGGGCTCCCATGGGTTAATTGTGTATGTTACATACCTATCATTCGCTATCATCTCCCCATGTACTACTCTTGTTAATTGGTCCTCCGGAGACAAGATCTTCTTCTCATCATCCATTATAGAAAAATTACCTAAAATTCGTAACTTGTTTGAAATTGAGTAACCTGATTTGAGGGAGACATGCAGGGATTGAGGATGCATGTATCAGGATTTAAGAGACTTTCAAACTCTGGTAATTTTTTCTTCTATTTCTATTATGTAACTTTTTTTAGGGATCTTGGAAACCTTGGCTAAACGACCATTTTAATGCATTAAAAAAAAAAATCCACCAAATGTGATAGTTCAGTATGTACTAAGAAAGCTGAGCGGTGAAAAGGAAAAGGCTACGGTTCAATTTCACATGCTATATTTACGAGGAGTTTAAATATATTCATTTTTAACATGTTTCGCACTTTAAATTAATCTCATAACTTATTTAAAAGGCCAAAAAAAACTTATGAAAATATTGAGAGAAGTCAATTCATCTAAAAAATTAATTAAGATTGGATAACTTAAAAAAAAAATTCCTAAATAATGCAATCTTAAGACGCGTATCCCATTCATAATATACTGGTCCCCACGTAGGAATGTCATGTATCGAGCGGTCCCTGCACATATTTAAAAATAAAAAATAAAAAATTGTCATTTTTTGATCATGGATAATTTCGTACTAGTCCCTACCGCATATGACATGTGGCAGTCCCACATGCAATAGTGAAATCAAAGGGGAATTAGGGGGCGATCGCCCCTCTTCACATTTCAAAATTGACTGTTATATTATCCATTTATGTTATTTGCTATTTTTTTCTCTAATTTTGTTAAATAGTATTGTTTGAATTAGTTTGAAAAAAATAAAAATGTGAAATATAATAGAAAGATATAAAAGTAAATTTATATAAATTAAATTTAAATATGATAAAATTAATTTTGTTTTCTAGCCAGTCTCAAATAGATTTAACACCTATAAAAATATCATAATGTAATAAATAAATAAATAAGATAAAAATAATAGAATTAGAATTTGAAAATTGGATACAAACTAAATTTAAACATGATAAAATTATTTACTTTGGTAAACAATCTCAAACATATTTGATGTCTATCTGAATATCAATATAAATATATAATAAATAGAATTAATTTTTAATTTCATTTTGTAATCAATCCAATTTATTTGATATTTTTATTTATTTTATATTAAATTATATTGTGACTCATGCAGAGTAATTTATATTTTGTGCGTATTTTTATTCAATTGTATATTTTTTATTTTAATTATATATTTTAAAATACATATAATTTTACCAAGTAACGAATAAATCCTAAGATACCAAAAAAAAAAAAAATCCCGCCATTATCCATATGAGGAGCGTACGGAATTAATCTAACATAGATGGAGTGTGACTATTGCAATTTACCTGAGCAACAGGAAGAAGAACCAAGAACAATGAAATGGGTAAAGAACTCTCTGAGCAGCAGAAAGTACAATACGTGTATTCAAGTAACCGATTGTTTATTACATCAATGAATGAATCAGAATAATGTTCTCTTTGACATATATACAATGTTCCTACTTAACCCTTGACTAGGTGTCCTATTCTAACTTTCCCACTTCCAACCCATTACACCTGTCATCTAACTCACCAACCACTTACACGTGTCCTCAGCAATAGTAGTCTTTAAGCTTTGATGAAGGAACTCTTTCCCTGATTATTTTGGCCGGCTCAATGCTTTCTCTTCTATTCTGTTCGTTGCTATTGTTGTCCCTTTGTGTAACATATTTCCCCTCTTCAACAACAACCTTGTCCTCAAGGTTGATAGCTGAATATGCACTGCGTAAGTATTGTTCGTGTTCCCATGATGCATCTTCAGGTGGAGACTCAGACCATTGGATGAGAAACTCCTTGTGTTGCTGGCCACGAATGGTTTGTGTGCGTGAAGCAATCACCGCAATTGGTACTTGCACTGGTCGGTTATCAATGGATAACTTGGGTACATATAATGGTGTGGGGGAGGTAGGACCAAACCATGGCTTAAGTAATGAGACATGAAATGTGGGGTGAATTCTGCACCCTTCAGGAAGATCCAATTGGTAAGCGACCGAGCTAATAACTTTGGCAACTCGGAAAGGACCAAAGAAACGCTTCCCTAGCTTGTGATTACTCCTCTTCTCTACAGAAACTTGGCGGTAGGGTTGGAGCTTTACCCATACAAAGTCACCCACCTCAAACAACCGCTCTTGTCGATGCTTATCTGCCTGATTTTTCATTCTGCTTCGAGCACGAGTCAGGGAACGTTTCAAACCAACCAGTAAGGCATTCCTCTCTTGCAGCAAGGAATCCACTGCCTCTACTTTCACTAACCCCCTGGGATAATAAGGTAACATGACAGGTTTCTTACCATAAAGAGCCTCAAACGGAGACATGCCAATGGCAGAGTGGACAGCAGTGTTATAGTGAAATTGTGCCCAACAGAGAAATTGGGACCATGTGTGAGGTTTCTCATGACAAAAAATTCGTAGATATTGTTCAACATATCGGTTAGTTACCTCCGTTTGTCCATCTGTTTGAGGATGGTAAGCCGTACTGGCCTTCAAAGTGGTGCCACTTTGCTTGAATAAATTCACCCAAAATTGGCTCAAAAAAATTCTATCACGGTCAAAAATTAAGGAGCGTGGAAAGCCATGATTGCGAACGATCATATCACAGAAAAGTTGTGCTACTTTGGCAGCTGTGAACGAAGTGGGTAATGCACCAAAATAAGCAAACTTACTCAATCTATCCACAGTGACTAAAATTGTAGTAAATCCATGAGACAGTGGTAGGCCCACAATGAAATCTAAAGTAAGATCTTCAAACACGCCTTCAGGAGTTGGTAATGGCTGGAGTAAACCGTTTGGAGCTGATGTTGAGGATTTAAATTGTTGGCACACTTGACAATTACGTATATAGTCCTTTACATCCTTGCGCATTGTATCCTAGTAAAACGATGATGATACCCGTAATAAGGAACGGAGTACTCCAGCATGTCCCCCTAGTGTGGAATCATGAGCTTCTTGTAGAATTTCTGGTATGAGGCTTGATTTAGGACTCAGCAAAAAACGTTGTCTATGGAACAACATGCCTTCTTTCACAGAAATCTGAGGTAACGAACAAGGATCCTGTAACAGTTTCTGATGTAAAGAAATCAGATATGCCTCCCTGCCATTTTCCTCTTTGATTCTAGTTAGCAAATCAAACGTTGGTTCACCGATTAACGTATAGACAGCAGCCAATTGCTCCTCCTCATAGCAACGAGAGAGCCCATATAAGTATTTTTGTTGCTCCATGGTCTGAATGGTTTGCCCCAGCAGTTCCTTAATGCTTTTATGGTCTGTACGAATTGTGAAATGAGCACCAAGTAAATACTGTCGCCACCTCTTAACAGCCTCACAAATGGCATACAACTCTCTTACATAAGTAGAGGTCGTAGCTAGTCTGGGACCCAATCGTTTGCTAAAGAACGAAACTGGTTGATTGAGTTGTAGCAGCACGACACCAATCCCTGTATTGGATGCATCAGTCTCTAGGACAAATGGAATATTGAAGTTGGGTAATACCAGAACAGGAGTGCTGGCCATTGCCTTTTTTAAGTAATCGAAGGCTTGCTGAGCATCTTCACTCCAGCTAAAAGCCCCTTGCTTCAACAAATCCGTGAGAGGTGAAGCTATGATAGCATAATGCTTCACAAATCGTCTGTAATAACCCGTGAGACCTAGGAAACCTCGCAGTTGTTTAACTGACTTAGGTGGTGGCCAAGACATCATTGCCTCTATCTTTTTGGAATCAGCATGAACCCCTTTGTAAGACACCTTGTGGCCAAGGTAATCAATCTCATCCACCCCAAATGCACATTTGCTAATTTTCACAAAAAACTGATTCTGGTGAAGAGTGTGTAAAGTAATCTGCATATGCTGTATATGTTCCTCTATTGAAGAACTGAACACAAGAATGTCGTCAAAGAAAACGATGATAAACCTGCGAAAAAAGGGTCGAAATAGATGGTTCATCACTGCCTGAAATGTACTTGGAGCATTAGTCAAACCAAAAGGCATGACTAAGTACTCATAATGACCCTCATGGGTCCTAAAAGCTGTCTTGGAGATGTCTTGAGGAAGCATTCTGATTTGATGATAACCTGCCCTCAAATCAAGCTTGGAGAATATGGTGGACCCTCCTAATTCATCGATCAATTCATCAAT
Organism: Gastrolobium bilobum; assembly: GCF_033153095.1. Taxonomy (NCBI): domain Eukaryota; kingdom Viridiplantae; phylum Streptophyta; class Magnoliopsida; order Fabales; family Fabaceae; genus Gastrolobium; species Gastrolobium bilobum. The sequence continues at coordinate 169,463 of NW_026896024.1, forward strand.
GGTGGGCATAGGAAATCGATCACGAACCGTAAGAGCATTGAGAGCTCTATAGTCTATGCACATTCTCCAAGTTTTATCCTGTTTCTTAACTAATAAAACTGGAGAAGAATATGGACTTGTGCTGTATCGAATGAAGCCTGAAGCTAATAAGTCGGATACCTGTTTCTCTATCTCCTCTTTTTGATGATGACCATATCTATATGGTCTTACATTGACTGGTCTGGCTCCAGCTTCCAAATGAATCGCATGATCCATTGGGCGGCAAGGTGGCAGTGACCTAGGAATAGAAAACACAGCTTGATACTCCACCAAAATGTGCCACAGGTCTGGATGAACAGAGGGCTGTAATTGCAACAATTCATTATCAACTGCATCTTCTAATTGATGTTGCGTGTCACAGGTGATAGCTAAGCAACCTCCCAATGCAGAATTCTTGTGGTTGTCTGTTTGAGACTCACCTGTCAGAATAACCAGCTTACCTTGCCACTCAAATTCCATTGTCAAATGAATATAATCATGTGTTACCTTTCCCAAGGATTCAAACCAGGCCATCCCCAAAATGATTCCTAGATTAGCCAAATCAAGGACCCATAAATCTGTCTCGAAGGATTGGCCCTGTACCAACAACTTAACTTTCGGACACTTACAGTCACACACTAAGAATTCACCGTTTCCAAGGAAAACTCTCATTTTCCTGATTCTGACCATTGGAATTTTCAAAGTTGTGACCAACTCCCTTTGTATGAAGCTATGTGTGCTTCCAGTATCTACAAGGATTGCCACTGTTTGTCCTTGAATGCTGGTGACAAAATTCAAGGCTTTGGAATTTCGTGTCTCTGATAAAGAATGCAGTGCAGCATCCTCAACGTTCGTGCCAGCCCCACTAGAATTCCATACAATTTCTTCCCCCTCGTCCTCATCCTCGAGTTCCTCTCCCACCATGAACAAGAATTTTCCTTTACACCGATGCTTATTAGTCCATTTCTCATCGCAGCTAAAGCATAGGCCTAATTCCCTCCTCTTGGTCCACTCTTCCTGAGATAGCCTCTTAATTGGGGTCTGAGATGTAGATGTGAGAGATGAAGTAGGCTGAGATATTGACGTTTGTGATGCCATGGGTCTGTTCTGTGTAGTACCCCCCATTGATGAAATCAATTGGGAAGATTGATTTGTAACACCTTCGCTGGAATAAGGGCTACGAAAATGAGGTTTCTTCGTAGTAGTTGATACCCCATTGTTCAGTGAGACTCGTAGTTCTGTGTAATGTGCATCATATACAAACGCAAAATGCATTGCACGTTGAAGAGTGCTTGGCTCATGAATCTCAATGGCCCTTCGCAGATCAGGAGATAATCCCGAGACAAAGAAGCTCAATAATAATTCATCATCAACATTTGTGGTTTGGTTCATCAGCTTTTCAAATTCAAACAGATAATCTTTGAGTGTTCCTGTTTGTGTTACCTTGGAGAGCATGCCCGTAATATTTTGATGCGGTTTCACACCAAAACGCTGCCTGAGTACCTTCGTGAAATCCGTCCAGGACCGAATTGTGCCCCCTTTATAAGACCACTGGAACCATGACGAAGCAGGACCTTCCATCCTCAGACCTGCGAGTTGAACCTTAACGCCGGTGGAACCCGCTGCAAGTCGAAGAAGAGTTCCGATCTGAAAATCCAATTGTCTGGATTTGTGCCATCAAATAGCGGAATCTCCATTTTAACAAACTTCAGCAATGCGCGTGGGTCTGTATTTTCCTTTTGCTCCATTTCGTTCTGAGCCCCTACCGGACCGGAAGAAGATGATTCGGTGACTGGATCTTGATGATTCACCGGTGATTTCCCAGAATGGGAATGAAGAACCCCCATGGAATCAGTCAATTGTAGCATTTGAGCAATCATCAGTGAGATCTGGTTCTGTGACTCGCCGAAGCGATTCTGCAAAGCTGCAACCACCTCTGCTAATTCCTGAACCCGCATTGTGAGAAGAGATCAAGAATGAAAGCACTAGTATTGCAATTTACCTGAGCAACAGGAAGAAGAACCAAGAACAATGAAATGGGTAAAGAACTCTCTGAGCAGCAGAAAGTACAATACGTGTATTCAAGTAACCGATTGTTTATTACATCAATGAATGAATCAGAATAATGTTCTCTTTGACATATATACAATGTTCCTACTTAACCCTTGACTAGGTGTCCTATTCTAACTTTCCCACTTCCAACCCATTACACCTGTCATCTAACTCACCAACCACTTACACGTGTCCTCAGCAATAGTAGTCTTTAAGCTTTGATGAAGGAACTCTTTCCCTGATTATTTTGGCCGGCTCAATGCTTTCTCTTCTATTCTGTTCATTGCTATTGTTGTCCCTTTGTGTAACAGTGACTTACTGAATATATCAGTAATATACTAATGTATGAAAAGATTGCATTATGCAGATAGGGAAATGGATCCTCTAATGTGCTAAAAAAATATGATATGGTTATTTGGGAAGATCACAACCATACAAAGGTAAATCAACGGTTATGATTTCGTAACTACCTATTTTATCATTTTTCTCTCTCCTCCTTTTTTACCATTGATCCACCTTTGTATGATTATAATTTCCCACATTACATGGTCACGTGAATTTTCACATATCCAGATCCATGCAGATAGTGAGCAAACACCCACCTCGTCCATACCCTTTAACCCTCAAATGATTGGAGTACGGACCCGGTTTTCTCGTACTGTTTAGACTAATCAAACTGTTCATTTAATCCAAAAAATAAAGGTCAGTTCCAAAGGGAAAAGGAAATAGCTCCTGTTTTTTCGGTGGTTCAAGGAAATAGCTCCTTATTTCCTATTGAAAAAAATGGGTTATTAGAACATAAAAAAGTGGTAATATATATATAATATATATATATATATATATATATATATATATATATATATATATATATAAATATATATATAAATATATACGAGGCAGGTTATATTTACAAACTTTTTTGTTTACAAACTCTTACAAACTACACTAAGTACGACCCGTCATACTTTAATCATGCAGTATGCGGCCAGTTGTACTTAGTGTGATTTGCAAAAAAAAATTGTAAATGAATCCTATCCATATATATATATATATATATATATATATATATAAGAAAAATATTTTTCAAGTTGCTTGAGATATATTTATCTCCGGCCAGCCCAAAACTACGTCGTTTTGCTTATTTATTTTCTTATATTTATTGATTCACTTTTAAATGGATATGATTTTCTTTTTCTCTCTCTTCCTTAATCACCATTGATCTATCTTTGTACGGTTGTGATTTAGTGGTCGGAGATAAAGTTATCTCAAGCAACTTGAGAAATGATAAGCTATATATATATATATATATATATATATATATATATATATATATATATATATATATATATATATATAGGGATTTATATTTCTGCAACTACTGTACGTTAAGCAGTCAAATACTTGCCATATATATACGTGAAAAATTGGAGTATTATCTTCCTCTCTCAGGTAAAAGGGATGACAATCCCGCGCGGGGTAGATTTTGAAGTATTCAACACTCCACTTATTTACTTTCCTTTGATAGGATCACAAAATTTGTGTTTTGTATTCCCCCGAAATGATACCCAACTAGAATGCGTCCTGATATGCCTGCAGCATATATATGATTTTAAGCTAAAAAGAGAAAGAATCTTGATCAATCTTGAATAAAAAGGGCTAGAATTACTATTAATATGATAAATCTCAATCAGATACCTTGTCACTGATTTTCTTACGATTTTGTAGGAAAACAAGACAAAAAAAGCCCGAATTGACAGTACAAATCTGAAGCTCTGCGCTACTGGCGCGAGCCTGCTGTATGCTAAATAAAACTCCCACGCTATTAGCGCGAAACTGGCGCTAGTAGCGCGGGAGGTACGGGAAAATCTTTAACTTATCTCAGATTGCATAAGAGAAGATTAAACCCAAGATACACAATGAAGATTTGATCAAGATTTCTAAGCAAGGCACAAAGTCTATAAATAGAGACTCAGACCCCAGAAGGCATCATCTTTGGCTGGAGAGAATCATGAGCACAAAGAATTGAGAGAATTCTTGGAGACTCGCGCTGGAGATCAGAATTCCAACGGAGTTGAAGACCGCAGACCATTGATCTTCCATCTTCTTCTTCTTCTTTTCTTTTTCTTTCATGAATTTTTTTTCTTATTTTAATTTTTTTAAGTCAGACATGAATATGTCTGGCTAATTCCTTTTTGTAGTTGAGATCACGGACCCGATGTGAATCCTTTATATTTTCTTTATTATTTTTATAAGTTAATTAGTTAATTTGTTTTATTCTACCTGTGTTAATTTTTCCATATCCTGATTAGAATTGGCCACTCTAATTATAAGGCTTTGAGGGTTAGAACTCACAATAGATATATTGGAGTTTTAGTCTGGACAAGGGTAGAATAAAAATTTGTGTATGACCTAGACATAGGCTTACATAGATTGCATACTTTTAATTCATTTGCTTAATGCTTAATTCAAGAGGGATTACTAGGACACTAGGATTCTAATTGGGTTAAAGGTTGAAATCACTAAGACATTAGGGTTCAACTATTTTATAGAAAAATAATGAATTGTCTGAGCAAATCAATTAGTTAATTATAAAATACAATATAAGAATAAAAGGGAAGATCGGAGGTGAAGTGCATCCTAGCTACAGTCTTTTTACAAATTTCAATCAATCTCATATTTTCTTGTCATTCTTGGTACTCTTGCATGCGTTTTAATATTAATTGTTTCTAAAATTCTGTTTTTAAATTAGAACAATCACTTACTTTCACAAATCAAAACAATTTTTTTCCATCTTAAGGGGAATAGCTAAGTTAATACTTGGTGCATTAATCCTCAAGGGAACGATATTTACTTATCATTTTATTACTTGAAACGAACGGTATACTTGTCGATTTTGCAAAAAGTTTTTGGCGCCGTTGCCGGGAATTAATTACGCCAATATTAGTTTTAACTTTCGATTTTTAAGATTGGAATTTTTATTTTTATTTTTTTACTGCTTTGATTTCTCTCTTTTATGGGAGGTAAAGCTAACAGCGAACCTTTACAGTTTGATCCATAAATCGAAAAGACTGCAAAGAAGAACCGGAAGCTAACCAAACTAAGGAAGCAAGAGGAATCCTCGAGTTCAGAGCCAAAAGCAAAACCCGAAATGGCAGCACCTAATCCACCACCAGAGGAGGAATTGATGGAGTCAATCTTTGATCCACTGTTCACAAGGCCAAATTCTAGCATCATCAAACCACCAATCAACGCCAATAATTTTGATATCCAGCTAGCACAGATATCCTTGGTGGAGAAAAATCCATTTGGTGAGGAAGATTATGAAGACCCCCATGATTTCATGGACAGATTCCTGAGAATCTGTGACACTACCAAGCATAACGGGGTGTCAGATGATGCAATTAGACTCTGGCTGTTCCCTTTTGCTGTAACAGGGAAAACTCTCAGATGGTTGGATAGACAAACTCCCAACAGCATCAGAACGTGGATGATTTGGCAGCCAAATTCTTCCCAGAGCACTTTTCCAGGGATAAATACAACAAGCTGGTGAATGAAATCACCGACTTCACTCAACAGCAAGGAGAAACGTTGTGCGCAACTTGGACCAGAGTCTAAGAACTGATCAGAAAGTGTCCCCAATATGATTTACCAGACGGAAAGAAGGTCAGAGTCTTCTACAATGGAATGACACCAGACTCCATAATGGTTGTCAATGGTGCAGCTGGTGGAACCATAGGGAAGAAAACAACAGCTCAAACCTTAGAGCTTATAGACTTCATGGCAAGTAATGAGAACGCATCAATGACGGTTCAACCAGTTCAACCAAAGAGGGGACTTCTGAAATTGGAAAACAATGATGCATCGCTAGCATAACAAAAGATCCTATCTTAACAGATCGCCAGTTTGAATGTTAAGTTGGACAAGATGCAACTTTCTACAGCTCAAGTTAACTCGGTTAACTGTGAGGATTGCAAAGGAGAGCATGATACCAACAAGTGCCCAACTTTGATAGGATCAGATGCAATACAAGTTAACGGAGTCTGGTATAAACCAAAACCACTGCAGAACTTCCAGAGAAACTAGAACAATGCTCCAGGGAACAACTTCCAAAGGAGAGTTCAAGGGACAGGTTTGGATTACAAATCCAATAATTATTTACAACCTTTTCAAATTCCGCAAACTCAACCATCTGAGCTAGAGAGAGTGCTGATACAGTTGACGAAGACAACTGACACATTTATGAATGAGACAAGAGCTTATCACGAAAATCAGGATGCATCTCTCAGAAATTTGGAGAACCAGATTGGACAATTGTCAAGACAACTAGAAGAAAGGACTAAAGGCTAGTTTCCAAGTAATACAATAGTCAATCCGCGAGAAGAATGCAAGTCAATTGTTACAAGGAGAGGAATTGTGATTACTCCTCAAGAAAAACCAAAAGTGGTTCAAAAAAAGAAAACAGACGAACCAGTAATTGAACCGGAGCAAGAAAAAGAGGAGGAAACACTTGCAAAAGAAGAACCTGCGAAGAAAGACAAATAAGAGGCAAAGAAGAAAGCTTCAGAGACTCCAAAGAAGCAATGAGATTTCTCTCGCTTTGAGAAATCACCTTATCTCATAAAGTCAAGGCAAGCACAGAAGCAACAACATGCCCGGTTTTTAGAAATATTTAAAAAGTTGCAAATTAATATTCCCTTTGCTGAAGCTTTAGCTAACATGTCTAACTATGCTAAGTTTATGAAAGAACTCTTGTCTAGAAAGCATAAGTTGCAGGAATTTGAAACAGTGGCTCTCACAGAGGAATGCAGTGCCATAATTCAGAAAAAGTTACCACCGAAGCTTCGAGATCCAGGGAGTTTCAACATCTCGATTGCGATAGGCAACATTAATGTTGGACGGGCATTGTGCGATCTTGGAGCAAGCATCAACCTCGTGCCGCTGTTTGTGATGAAGTCTCTCAGAATTTCCGAGTTGAAGCCGACAATGGTATCTCTCCAACTTGCTGACATAACGTTGAGAAGACCAAACAGAGTAATTAAAGATGTATTGGTCAAGGTGGACAAGTTCATCTTCCCAGCTGACTTCGTAGTACTCGACATGGAAGAAGAAGGAAACATGTCTCTTCTGTTAGGTAGGTCGTTCCTTGCAACAACCAGAGCCATGATTGACATGGAGAAAGGAAAGCTGGAGCTGAGAATGGATGACGAAAAGGTTACCATCAATGTGCTCGATGCAATGAAGCATGCTGAAGATAATAGCGACTGCTTCCGGGTTGACATTCTTGAAGAATTGTTTCAAGAAAAGAAAGAAGATCAGACTCTTGAAGAAGAGAAAGAATTCTTTAATGAAAATCCTCCGAAGGAAGATGCTGAAATTCCAACGGAAGAGTTGAAAAAGAAAAAGTCAGACATCACTGCTGAAGCACCAAAGGTGGAATTAAAAGAGCTTCCACCTAATCTAAAATACGTCTTCTTAGGAGATGAAGAGACGTATCTTGTCATCATCAACAAGGAGTTATCTAAGACTGAAGAAGCCAAGTAGATGAATGTGCTCAAAGACCACCAAACAGCCATAGGTTGGTCCATCTCCGATCTCAAAAGAATCAATCCTTCCTTTTACACTCATAAAATACTGATGGAAGACGACATCAAACCTGTGAGATCAGAGACGACTAAATCATATCATGAAAGAGGTAGTTTGGAAGGAAGTAGTGAAACTCCTTGATGCCGCCATGATCTACCCAATCTCAGACACTGCATGGGTAAGTGCTGTCCAAACAGTGCCAAAGAAATGTGGAGTTACAGTGATCAGGAACGAGAATAATGAACTGATTCCCACCAGAACCATAACTGGATGGAGGATGTGTGTGGATTATAAAAGATTAAATGCTGCCACACGGAAGGATCACTTTCCTCTCCCTTTCATTGATCAGATGCTGGAAAGGTTGTCCGGACATGCATGCTACTATTTCTTAGACGGTTACTCCGGCTACAACCAGATACTTGTTGCACTAGAGGATAAAGAGAAGACAGCTTTCACTTGCCCCTTTGAAGTGTTCTCCTACAGAAGAATGTCGTTTGGTCTCTGCAATGCACCTGCTACTTTTCAAAGGTGCATGTTTTCCATCTTTTTGATATGATTGAAAAATCATTGGAGGTATTTATAGACGACTTCTCTATCTTTAGTTCTTGCTTTGATTCATTTTTAGTTAATTTATCTAAAGTATTGAAGCGTTGTCAAGAAATAAACTTAGTTTTAAACTGGGAGAAATGTCACTTTATTGTAAAAGATGGAATAGTATTAGGCCATAAAATTTCTGAAAAAGGGATAGAAGTTGATAAAGCTAAACTATTATTAATTAAAAAACTTCCCCCTCCTGCTAATGTGAATGGTGTTCGAAGCTTCTTAGGCCATGTAGGTTTTTACAGAAGATTTATCAATGACTTCTCCAAAATTGCAAAGCCCTTGAGTCAACACTTGGTGAAGGATAGTGATTTTAAATTTGATGATGAGTGTCTTAAGTCCTTTAATCTGTTAAAGGAAAAGCTGACAACTGCGCCTGTCCTGATGGCGCCTGATTGGAACCTTCCTTTTGAGCTCATGTGTGATGCAAGCACATACGCAATTGGAGCAGTACTCGGTCAGCGTAAAGATAAGCTATTACATGTGATTTACTATGCTAGCAAAGTTTTAAATGAGACACAAGTAAACTATGTCACAATTGAAAAAGAAATGCTAGCTGTAGTATATGCATTAGATAAATTTAGATTGTACTTGATAGGATCTAAAGTTATTGTTTTTACTGACCATTCTGCATTGAAGTATCTCATGAGTAAACAGGATGCAAAGCCACGGCTGCTGCGTTGGATGTTTCTCTTCCAGGAATTTGATATGGAGATTCGAGACAAGAAGGGAGTTGAAAACAAAGTAGCTGATCACTTGTCAAGGATTCAAGACAAAGAATTGCAAGATGGACATGAGATTGAGATAAAAGAATCCTTCCCTGATGAACAAGTGATGGCAGTTCGATTCGGACCATGGTTTGCAGAATTCACGAATTACAAAGCTGTAGGATCAATTCCCGAAGAACTCACATGGTAACAGAAAAATAAGTTCTTGTGTGACGCAAAGCGGTACTACTGGGATAACCCTTACTTATATTTTCAATGTACTGATGGGATTATTCGCATGTGTGTAATCGAGATGGAGATTCCAAAGATTCTTTGGCATTGCCATGCGTCAAATTACGGAGGACACTTTGGTGGGAATAGAACAACACATAAGGTCCTACAAAGTGGGTTCTACTGGCCCACAATATTCAAAGACCCAAAGGAGTTCATAGAGAAGTGCGACAGATGCAAGAGGACAGGAAATATTTCCCGAAAGGATGAGATTACTGAATTGCATACTGGAAGTGGAAGTCTTCGATGTATGGGGAATTGACTTTATGGGACCCTTTCCTATGTCATATTCCAACCAGTATGTAACACCCCGTGTATACCCGATTTGTCAACATGTCATCGTATTAAGTCACGCTTAATTAAAATGCGGAATATCTTTTTCTGTTCAATTATGATGTCATTAATATTAACCAAGTTGATTACTTAGTTCCTTTTCAAAACATGGCCTGTATGTAATTGCAATTAAACAACTAACTGAAATACCTCATTAAATAAATAACTGAAAGTGGATCTCTAGTCACGGAACTACAACACGTAGACCGGACAGATCCTGATAGTTTATACAACTCAAAACTAAAGGCATAAAGTCAAGTCAATGTGGCATGGACAATCTCCATGCTCACCAAATAAAACAACATAGCCAACAAAGTCTCATCTCAATAATCCATAAAATGAAGCTAATAGCATAAAAGCAACAGACATAATCCAGCATCCAAACATAATCAGCATAAGCAGAAATATCAGCTAAGCTCCGGCCTCCTGCCGCTAGAAGTCTCAACCCCTGGGTTACCTGAACCTGAAATAAGCGCCCCAAACGTGGGGTGAGATCTCTAAATAGAAATCTCAGTAAGGCAAGGGGTCCTCAAGGATTTTTCCACCCCAAGCTCACTTACATGTGCAATATAAGTTCTAAAAGCAGTTTAACAACATAAGTTTCAAATCAGTGCAATGCAGCAGATAATCATGTCATGTGAGTTAACTATTCTACTGGATAGAGAAATACAGGATTTACACACGTCTATTATCCACATAGTACACGCCCATGTCGTACCTGCCCATAGAATCACATCTCGTCTAGGCGAAACATCACATACATATCATAGGCATTTGCATTTAACAGCTCAAAAGCATTTCAATAAAGCAAAACATGAAAACACATCATGCATATAAACCATTCCCCTATGGGGTATGGTGAAACCAACAATGGCTAAACCGAGAACACGAAAGCTTACCTTGCAAGCTAATTATCCAAGCCAAGAGTCCACACAAGCTCATAGTCCACAAACAGCAAGATCACATTCTGTTTTAGACCAACAATCATATCAATATTCATACTCTACAAGCATATGACATAAAGACACGCTTTCCTCTCACGTTTCATGTCTTTAGGCTTCTCACAAAGTCATAAGCCCTTAATCACTTAGATTCTGACTCAGATAATTCCTTACAGAAGTACACATTAACCAATTATGGATCCACAAACCCAAAATAGCATTCTGTGTGAACAGTACCATTATTGTCTCGAACTTTCCAGAATATCCAGATATTTGTCGGGGGCATATCCGGATATCATATCCGAATATGCATATCCGAATATTATATTCGGATATCCATATTCGGATATCTCAAGACCCCATATCCGGATATCAATATCCGGATATCATATTCGGATGTTTCGCAACAGAATGCATTTCTGCATTTCGCGAGATATCCTTCCCAAAAGTAGCTCTTTTAATGATTCCAGAGGCTCAAACATGCATTTCTAGGGGTGTTTAACCTTACCAAACCTTAAGTTATCAACTTTAGTTCATTACATGCATTAAGGTTTCATTTTTAACAAAGGAAACTCAAGAACAAAAGTGATGATCATACCCCAAGTTCAAAACAGAGGTGAATGATGCTCTTGAAGCTCTCTAAAACAGCCTCTATGTTCTGACTTCCTACAGTGCACGAAAATTTGCTCAAAGGTTGGTCCTTTCTCTTCAACAATCACTCCTTGAAGCTCAAAAAGCTAGGACAAAGGCCCTCTCAACCCAACCAAGAAGTCAGCACCTAGACTCCACCAAGACAGTGGCCACAACCCAGAAACAAGGTCAACAACTCACCCGCAATGATAACCCTCACTCACACCAAGTGTTTAGGAGAAAATTTCATTAAGGGTGTGTTTGGTTAGAGGATTTTGGTTAGATAGATGGGCAAATGTTAAGTGGGATTGTAAGGATACCACATTTGGTTGAACCACTTCCAAACTTGCCTAGCTAAATTGGAATGATAGGTGACCAATTTGCATGTGTATTTGGATCAATTTAGCCGGCCAAAAATCCCACTTTAGATGTGGTATTGGGTCTTATCTATGTATTTGCTTATATTGTCTAAGAAGCAGATGACCTGTGTACCCCGCGTGAAAGTGAAAATGTCGTACCCTGTTTCTGCTGTAGGAGACCCTGGAATGTAGAGAAATGGACTGAGGGTGGTCTTTGAAGCTTGGAAATTTTGCAATGAAGTTGGCCAAGAAGCTCTTCTCATGGGTAGCCCAAGAGCTGCTGAATGTTGGATGATAATGCTGAAAAAATGGCAACTACGATACAGAATCTGGCTTATGTCCCAAGGATGGGAAAAAGGTACCCCTTTTAGTCCGGGGAGGTTTCCATGCTTTGGACAAGGGTGTATGAACCAGCTAACACAATACAGGTTGTTTAACATATAGACGTTGGAACATGACAACCCTTTTAACGGGTAAAGGGTCTGATTCAAAATATCTTGAAAACAGGGTTATTTTGGTAATAACAATCTTTTTTTTCCATCTATATTTTATCTACATCCAAACATAGATTTTATAAATGTTACCTAATTTTCCCGGTTAAATGTTTTCCAACCAAACAACTCTTTTTTTACATTTTCCTATCAAAGTCACTTTCCAACCATTTCCAACTATTTCCCTATGTATATCATTTTCCTATTATTCATAAAATTTCTCCTCAACCAAACGTCCCCTAAGGAATGGCCTCTAGGCTCACACAAAGAGGAGAGAAAACAATGGAACAGTGCACAAGCTGACCAGCCACCAAGGTTTCATGTAGCATTAATGTATGGCCTAGGGTTATGTGCCTAAAGTTGTATTTATAGCATTTTAAGTCTTAAGCACACAATATTAGCACTAATAGCTACACTTAGCATTTAAATCTCAAACTTAGGATTCTGAACCTACTCATTTTTTTAAGATTTTTCATATTTTTATTTTATTTTTCGCAGCACATTTTCGGTACACGCTTTTACATAGCCAGTATCAGTTCTAGCACCAGTTTTCATTATTTCGGCCTGAAACTTGTTTTACCAGTCCTATATATTATTCTAGTAATATTCTCATACTTATTATAATTTTCCAGGATACTTCATCGGTAGGCATATATACCGAGGAACAGAACCGGTATTTGCACTTTTCGTCAGAAAAGCGACTTTCAGCATTCTTAATCACTTACCATAATTATTTAAGCCTTCTCATAATTATTAGGGTTAATTATGGAATTATTTCCTAATTCTCATAGTTATTTAATTAATTTCCTATTTTAACGGTGCAGGTCCTTACACAGTACATCTTGATTGCTGTGAACTACGTGTCCAAGTGGGTGGAAGTAGTGGCCCTATCGACAAATGATGCTAAAGTAGTCGTGGCCTTTCTACGGAAGAACATCTTCACCCGATTCGGAGTTCCAAGAGCCATCATCAGTGATGGAGGAACCCACTTCTGCAACAAATAATTTGAGAGTCTTCTCACGAAGTATGGAGTCACGCATAAAGTGGCTACACCATATCATCCTCAAACAAGCGGGCAAGTGGAGATTTCCAACAGAGAACTAAAGCGGATCCTAGAGAAGACCGTGAGCAACACTAGAAAAGACTAGGCGAGGAAGCTTGATGATGCACTCTGGGCATACAGAATAGCCTTTAAGACTCCCATAGGTATGTCAACATTCCAACTGGTGTACGGTAAGTCCTGTCATCTCCTAGTTGATTAGAACATAAAACTATCTGGGCAACTAAATTTCTGAACTTTGAACCAACGAAAGCTAATGAAAAACGATTACTGCAATTACATGAGTTGGATGAGTTAAGGTTAGCTGCTTATGAGAATGTCAAGATCTACAAAGAGAAGAAAAAGAGGTGGCATGACAAGAAGATAGCTCCGAAGGAATTTGAGCCGGGACAACAGGTATTATTGTACAATTCTCGACTGAGATTGTTTCCAGGTAAACTCAATCCCGTCGGTCAGGTCCCTTTGTAGTGAAAAAGGTATATCCTTATGGTACAGTAGAAATTTCTCGTATAGACACTGATAATCCTTTCAAAGATAATGGTTGTAGGCTGAAATTGTACTATGGAGGACAGGTAAATAGGGACAAGGTTTCTGTTCCTTTGACTTCACATGAGTCTTAGACTGTTCACTTCAGGCTCGTGACGTTAAACAAGCGCTTATTGGAAGGCAACCTAGTAGTAAAGTTTAATTTTCTTTATTTTATATGTTTTCTTTTATTAGTTTAGTTTTAAGGTTCAGTTAACTAAGTGGTGAAAATGGATGACAAAAGGAAAAAGATAAATCTGGGAACTGGCGTTAGTAGCGCCAGAAAACAAAAATTTCACAGTAAGATTCACGTTTTCAGCGTCATGATGGCGCTATAAGCATGAGAAGTCTACAAGAATATTCACGCCATAAGCGTAGGTATCGCGCTAACAGCACCACTGATCCAAAAATTTCCAGTGAGATCTGCGCTCTCAGCGTGAAGTCCACGCTGTCAGCGCCAGAATCCCACGAAAGACTCGCGCCAACAGCGTGTGATCCACGCTGACAGCGCCACTGGGCCCAAAAGATACAGTGAGGTCCGCGCTGATAGCGTGAACCCCACGCTGTCAGCACCAGTTCAAATGTCAAAATTATAGAGAAACCCTAAAAATTTTCCCCCTACTCTTCTCTTTCACTCACGCAGCCCCTTTCTCTGTCTCTCTTTCTCTGAAACCCCATACCAGCAACCACACACCACCGTGAGCCAAACTTCCTCTTCTTAATCTCTCCTTCTCAACCACCGCGAACCACCATACTTCTCCCTCTCCAAACAGCCACCAAAAAGCCACCCACCACCACTAATCTCATTCCACCACCATTCCCGCGACCTCAACCGCGAACCTCCACCAGTCACCACTCCCAAAACAACCTTAGACCTCCTCAGCCTCTCTCTTCTCGTGCTTCCACCGGAAACCACCGAACCTCAGCTCCTTTCCCCATTCTATCAGCTCACACAGAAGTGGAAAAAGAGAGTCCACCACAATCCACCATATTCACCGTCTTTTAGTGCAAATTAGGGTTCAGAGTCCATTTCATTGCATTCTAGAAAACTCATGGACAAGGCTAAGGTTTGACTTTCATTATTTTTTTATTTTTATTATATTATGATATGCATCGGATGGTATGCATTATCTGATTGTGGTTCTGTTAGCTGAAGTGAATATCTTGAATTAAATTGGTTAGTATATTGTGGATGTTTTATTCGGTGATATGGCATATTTTGGTTGAAACAATGATATTCCATCCACACCATATGTTTGATAAATTGTTAGGCTCAGGCACACTCTTGTTCATGCATACCACATTATATTCTGATCACATACCTTGAATTTTCAACTGTTTTCTCTGATCCACATTCAACAATGGATTAGAATTATACTTGCCTTGCAATGAAAAAGTAATTGTGAAACTGAGCTTAATAGTATGAATCAGATGTGATGTTAATGGATACATACTTCCTGCTTTATGTGTTTGACTCAATAAGGTGATGGGATTTGAGGATGGGATTTAACTTGGCTGTGTGGGGATTAGTTGAAATGCAGTCTATATTTTTGATTGCTGTTAGATCAATGCCTTTGTTGAATGTGATTATTATGCTGCCTGAAAAGTGTATTACATTGGTTACACCTGATTAGATTTGAAGTATATTATTTAGACTAACTTCACTCAAGCATGCTCTGTTGATAAATGGTTTGTTAAGAGCTAAGGACCCATGGCTACCTGATTCTTTTTGTTTGAATTTATATCTATGAGTCATAGTTTTGATTGTAAGTAAGCACCTGGGTGAGTTGGATCTTCATGAGTTCTGAATTTTATCTTGATTATTCCTGAATGACCATGAGTGTAATCACAAGTAGAAAGATAAATTCTCATATGCTGCATATTTTGAGTTCAATCTGGGAATTCTTTTGTTATAACTAGTCTCAACTTTTAGCATACAAGTTCCCTAACTGAATTGAATTCCACTGGTTGGTATTTTTTTTTTAGTGCAGGGCAAACAGGTGAATAAGTCCAAAAAGGGAACTAGCACCGGAGGAAAAAAAGAGGCGGCACCTCTGGCAAGAAGAGGCCCAGGACCTTTTCATCTTCTCAGTTTGACAATACCAGGTTCCTGACAACCAGGACCGGTATGTCAAGTGGTTCTTACCAAAGAAAATAATATCAGAGAGGCCAATAAGCTATTTCTTGGATGAGGATTGTCCAGTGTGGCAAACAATAGTGAGAAGAAAATGGAACACATTGGTAGGTTTCCCTGAGCCTAGCTCCAGCATAATTTTGAAAGAATTTTGTGCCAATGCTGACAAGGAGACTGTGGCGAAGACAAGGAGGAGTTGGGTAAGAGAGAATGAAATCTCTTTTGCTGCTGCAGCAATAGAGAGCTTCCTTCAAACCACATATAATCCTAGCAAGAGCTTCCAATTCCAGCAAACCTTTAACAAGCTGCAGCCTTCTGAAGGAAGAGGCCTTTATAGGGAGACATGCCAGATATTACTGAGAGAGTCCAGATTTCCATCACTCGTCCATATTCTGCGTGGAAGACAAAGAATGGGCAATCAGAGGTGCCAAAAAAGTTGGACATACTGGATCTTAATAGGGAGGCTATTTTTTGGCATACATTCATTAACTCTACTGTCATAGCCTCCACTAATCTGAGTGGTGTCAATGTTGAGAGAGCGGTATTGCTATATACCCTTATGGGGGAGGAGAATCTCAAATTGGAGCTATCATGTCTGATAGGATAGTATACATCATCACTCATGGGAAGCCGGATGCTTGCCTAGTACATAGCTCATTGATTACACGACTATGTTTGCAGGCTGGAGTTGAGATACCCGATGAGGATCCCCTAGATGTAAAGATTATGCGGGAAATGTCCCAGCAGCATTTTACTGCCATGAGGAATGAGTCCATCAGACATGCACTATGGAAAGCGTCTCATGGACCAGACGGAGCCCCACCCCCACCACCACCACCACCTCCAGCAAATCCAGAGCCAGAGCCAGAGGATGAGCCAGCACCGACAGTAGCTGTATCCCCCTTTGCAGATTATGTCCTCCTTCAGGCTCTTGATCGTCAAACACAGCGGATGATGGTTCAGAATGATTATATTATGAGGATCATGGAGAAGATATGCTTGGACCATGGCATTGACACCAGCAGCTTCCGGCCTCAGTTTTCACCCCCTCAGCAGGATGATCCTGCAACTGCCACAGATGCTGATGCAGATGCCGCCATGTATGACTCATGATTATATTGCATTCCATGTCACATGCAACTCCCCGTAGCACTCCGGTTGTTAACATCTATAATATTTAGCATACACAGCGGAAGACTTTATTTCAAAGAATAATAAAGCGTCTTATAAAATACGAGTAAACTTTTTCCAAAATATTTTCTAAAACATTTTCAAGCGTTCATCTGATATATTGCATTAACGTAACATTAACGTCTAAGTCTACTAATTAAAACCATTGGTCATCTCAATTGACTGTTGACCATCTGGATATGACCTTAAGTATCATTCCTGACGGAGTCTCGCGAACAGCGTAACGGCTGTATTTGGGATAACTATCTGATAGATACAAGAATTAAACAGATAGCTCGCAAATCCAAATAACTGAATACATACATCAAGGCTATATAAATTTCAAAACGTCAAAGAATCAGTAAATAATCCACGGCTCCAATACTACAGTCATGAGCCAAAGTAAATACATAACATAATCTCAACATAAGATAATTGGACATGTTAATGATTATACATGTCATCACAGAGTCTAGTCATAATATAAATAATTAGCAGCAGCATCAACTACTCCAAGACGGGGGCCTTGCCTCTAGAAGTATCACCGCTACTCTGAGTACCTGAAATGATGTCCCCAAACGGGGTGAGATAACCACATCTCAGTAAACTCAAGGTTCTTAGAGAATCCTCTAATCCCCTGAGCCCACTTCCTGCATGACAAGTCAGATATAAAGCATATATAATAAACATACAGCATAAACATAGCATCATCATATCGTCCTTGTGTAACCCCAGGGTCAAAGTCATAGACGATTACACATGTGTGACTCCAAGGTCAAGCCATAGACAGTCAACATAACCTCTGTATGAAATAGCTCCCAGAGTCAAGTCATAGGCAGCCTACATACCTTAATCAAATGCCAGGATCCTCATAACATATATCATCAGTGCATCATCATAACATCAAGATCATATAACATCTATATGAATGTGAATGAATGCACATATACAGTATACCACACACTTTCATACAATATAACCATAATGCTCACCATCATGGTGGGGCCACAAGAGAGAGGAGCAACCAGAACCAGGAGCTTATCTCACTGAGCTTATCACAAGCCCAACTCCAACAGTAAAATACATATGCTCCAATAAATCCTCAAGTGCAAGGTTCTCTGGGCACACCTAGAGTAGGAATCATTTACATTATTAATTACATAGTAATTAATCAAGTTATATACAAAACTTAACCATTTAAAGATTCTACTTTCTATACTTATATGCCAATAATATGCCCATTACAAGTCTAGACCATTTATTACTTAATTACATGTTTTTTTTAGTTCTTAAGGAATTGTTCACTAAGTCAACAATAACTCATTAGGCACTTAGTCCCTTAATAAACTCTCTTAGCTTAAAGCATTTTTCACTAAACTTACCACTAATCAATATATGTCATCCATAACCTTGAACATTAATTATTATAAGTTCAAAGGATTCCCGTAAATTCCTTTTCACCTAAATCTCACTTTTACGGTTTTCCTTTACTGTACACGCTTCTGTTTTCTACTCCCTGTGTCCAACGTACTTGTTATAAAATTCTCATCTTTTAGTATTTTAATCTAGACTCAATTACCTTTCCAACAAGGTATCACACACCTTAATCAGAGCTATATAGATCAAGTTATGATTTTTGGAAGTTCAACTCACAAATCTGTTTTTAGGCAGTGCAGGGAATCCTAACATCCCTCACAGTTTTTGTCTCTGTGAAAGTTCCAGAAGTCTGATTTCTCTAAAATTTTAATATGTTTTAGTAGACACCTATAGCTTTAATTCTAGGTATCATAAGTTTAATTTTAGTAAGTAATGAGAGAGATATGAATTTTAGAAGTTGGACCTTGGGAATTGTCCCTACACTACGTGAGTTTGGGAAGTCTTGACTCAAATTCGCTTTGTGGATAAACCACAATATATATTACTCTCAAATTTTAGGAAAATATAAATGACATCTCCAGCTTTAAAATGAGGTATCATGAGCCGCATTTGACCAAGGGATGAGGGGGATATCACCCTCCAAAGTTAGGGTGTAAATTAAAGCTTTTAAGCTTATTTCTTTGTCCTTTCTTTAACTAATTTGTCGCAACACTTAATTAATCTACTAATCCATGATTACCTTATTTTCAACACAACTAATCCACCTTATACTCAAGAGGTCAGAATCATCATGTGTCTCTTTTAGGGTTCAAGTTCATCCTTTTTCATGAAATTCATACAAGGATTCAAAGATTATACCTTTACACATCAATCAACCATTTCTTGGTTCAAAACTCACACCTTTAGCTCCAAGCTTCACTTTTTACAAACAAGGATGATCCTTTAAACAAGAACAAGCCTTCAAAAATATGCTCAAGAGTTAGAGTTCAAGAACACAAGAGAGAAAGATGAGATTTTCAAGAAAAGTTTAGGAAACTTACACAAAAACTTAAGAGAATCAAGCACACAAGTGATGTTCTTCAAGAGAACTCAAGAACACAACTCCATAGTTCCTTGAACCTTCAAAGCCATGGCTGTTCATGAGGATATTGACCACAAAAATTTGCTTCACACCATGAAAATGGTATGGTTGTGAAGAGGAAAGTGAGTAGAACAAGTTTGGTGAAGGAAAATTAGTGATTTGGAGAGGTTTTGGAGGAGAGATTCTAGAGAGAAGTCAGAGAAAAGTTTGAACCTCTAATTTGAGAAACCAGACTACACTTACTAGCTTTTCTTAGTTCCCTTAATGTTGTCATATTTTTAGAAGAATTAATTGTGAAGATGTTTGATATCAAGAAGAGAAACCATCGACCAAATAAGTGAAGAAATGACTAATGAATTGTCTAATTTGCTTCAATCCACTTTGTCCACTTTCTCAACCACTATATCATTCTCTTTCAATTGATTCCCTCCCACATACACTTATTGGTCTGATAACTAACTAAAGGAAGAGGAGACAAGTCCACATGAGTAAAAGAAAAAAAGACAAAGCTCACTACTAGAAAAGTCGCGAATAGCAAGGGAAATTTGTGAGGGAAAATTTCCCTTGCAAATTGCGACGGAATTTGCAAGGGAAATACAATTGGGACGGAAAATAGGCGAATTTTCCGTTACTACAACACCGTCGCAGAATCCCTTGCAGATCGGTTGTATTTCCGTCGCAATTTGCGAGGGAATTTAAATCCCTTGAAAACATCCTAAGTCTATGACGATTCCCTCGCAAATTCCCTCGCAAATTGCGAGGGATTATATTCACTCTCAAATTCCCTCACAATTTGCGAGGGAATATATTCCCTCGCAAATTGCGAGGGAAAGATGGAATATATTTCCTCACAAAATTCAAAAATAATATATAAATCAAATTTAAAAGGGGCAAGGGCATTAATTGGTCGCCACATCATGCGTATGAGAAAAAGTCATTAAATATGTAGCTGCATCCCTTGTGGCAGACATTGAGTGCATGTAGTGACAGTAGTGTCTATGTCAGCTAGTCATAGGAAAGATAAGACTCTGTTGATATTTAAGATGTGTGTAAAAATTGTTCAATAGTGAGAATTGATTGGTAGTAACACTAATTGGTTGTTCCAATATCCTTTCCCTAAATTTTAATATATATTATAGATAAAAATATGTTAATAAATATTGTAAATAAAATAAATTATACCTAATATTTTAATTAAATAAAATTTCAATTATTATTATACATTAAAGATATATATATATATATATATATATAATTAAGTGAAATTTTTATGTTATTTTTTTTAATAAAACAACGTTGTTTCATGGAATTTATTTCTTTTAAAAAAAATGCAGTGACCCCTTCTGACCCCTATGACCCGAGAGTTACTGAAACCAGGCCGGGTTTTGAGGGTCGGAGGGGTCGATGGGCATATAGAGTCCAACTTGTGACTCCAACCCTCAGAGGGAAGAGGTCAGGGTTGACTCGGGTCAACCCGGGAGGCTGGGTAGATTTTTAAAACACTGCTTTATTAATATATATATATATATATATATATATATATATATATATTTCTTTTTTATAATCATGTTTTTTATTATTTTTGATTATTATTAATATTATATCCTATGTATTCTATTTTTTAATTTAATATTTTTTTTGTTTACCTATTGTGTAGAGTTTTTTTCTTTTTTAGATTTTATTCTATGTTTTAGGATATAGGTGTTAGGTTAAAAAATCCCTCTCTTTTCCCTTTCGGTCTCACTTTCACCGCTTTCATTTCACTGCATCGTCCCTCTAATTTTTCCTCTCCCACTCTAATTTCCCTCACTTTCACTCTTCAATTGTTTGGCTCCTTACGGTCTCTCTAGCCTTCAAGTGGGTCTCTCCGGTGGTCTCCTTCTGGTTCCTTACGGTCTCTCCGGCCTTCAAGTGGGTCTCTCCGGTGGTCCGTCCGGCGCTCACCTCTTCCAAGGTAATGAGTTGTCCATATTCATAGCTCACCTCTACACCCTAATATCTGATTCCTTTTAACTTTTCCTCTCTGCAAGGTGCATTCTTTTTCACTTTCAGTTCGCCTTTCTTCGCAACCACCGTGTCCCGTGGCGGTAACCCCTTCGCAAGTTCGCCTCTTTTTCACTTTGGTACCTCTTCCTATTTGCTTCATTACCCTTTTTCATTTACTGTTTTTCACTTTTGCATTTCTGTTTCTGTGTTTTTTTCCCTCTGAGTCTTGGGTTTAAAGCTTGAGCTTGGGCTTGTGAAAGCATTTGGGTTGTGTTGAAGTTTCATAACCTAAGTTTTACTTGTATGTTAACTTTTTGATGAATTGTCTAAAAGCCCTTCTCCACTTTTGCTATGAGTGACTTGCGTTAGCTCAGTGTGCATAGTTTAGCATATTTGATGTCAAATGTTTCAGTTTCCTTGTAACAAGCACCTGTTCTAAGAAGATGAAAGGTTTTTTATGCACAAATAATGTGGATGTAGGTTAATCTTGAAGCCAACTGCATTTTTTTGCAACATCTGTGTGTGTTAATCTAATAAGAAAGTTTCATCTGTGCGTTTTTTTGCTTAGTCTCTTGTGAACATGCTGCTTTATGTTACAAAAAAATATGTAGGATAGACAATTCATTAACAATGTTTCATATTAAGGCTTGAAAACTTTTTCAAGGAAAGCATACCGGATATATAGATTTTTAACCCCAATTCCGCTATTATTTTTAGTCTGGTGGTATGGTTCTGCCTTTCATCTTCTATGTTTTAGAATTTTATTTTCTCATTTTGCTCTAATATCCTTCATTGACATTTCAATCGTGTTTTTTTGCTCGAGCTATTAAATATTAATGTTTACTTTTACTCTAAAGTTTAGTGCTGGTTTTGACTTCTGTTTGAAGGAAGGACTCATTTACATTATAGAGTAAATTCAGTAGTTCAACCCTGTCCAATTTCATACCTGTCCAATTTCATACCTATGCCATGGATCCCTCTAGGCCTTTATGGTAATAAGCCCTCTACTACAAACATTGAAGTTTAAAAGGAAATATCTATATATACAACTTTTTTGGGCAGAAATTCAGTAACTGGCCTCCACTCATTCAGCAAGGTTTGGGCAGAAAAGGGGTGAACAAAGATGGAGTGGAAACAAGCAATCAAATAATTCCTGCAGCTTTCATTAGATTTGTGACACTTGTCTTCTATTAATTAGGTTAAGGAAAATTCTAAATACAAATAATAATGCTCAACACATAATGCATAAACACAATTTATCTCACATCTACACAATTTCCATGATCTGATTATAACAAGTCCTACTTTGTTTTGTCTATAATCAAACCATCTAGTCCTCTAGTTCAAGCAGTTTCTTTAAGGGATACTATACTCCAGATAGGCCACTATCTAAAGTAATAAAAGATCTTTCCAAAAGAGGTAAAGGTGAACCCACCTACTCCACCACTAATACAAAGAGAATTTCCTTAGTCCCTCAAGGTAAAAGCCAGGGATCTTTTATGCTTGCTATTTATATATATGTCATGATATGGAATGGTCATTATTAAATTTTGGATTCGGTGCATCCTAAGTCATGGTTTTGCCCTCACAGATTGTATTATCTTTAAGAATGATACAATATTTGTAGTAGATATTTCAGTACATATACAACTTCTTTTAGATATTTATGATCTTATCCATATCTAAAAGGAGAAATAATTATAACAAGATCAGAAAAAATAACTTGAAGTTGTGTGAGCTGAAAGAGAAGCGGTGGGGTGGTTTGATCTCCCTTGTGGGGGAATAGTATAATAGTGGAGGCAATCCCATAAAATTTTATGTAAACATGGGTAACAACATAGGAGTTCAATGTGTGTGTATAAGGTGCATCTTTAAACAAAATCACAGTACACATACCAACCAAACCAAGCAGACGTACTCGAAAACAGGATACAACACGTTAGGTACTAATAATGGACTATTATTTGGTATTGAATATTCAATATTATATTAATATCTAAGTATACAAAACGTTAGGTACACAAAACGTTAGGTACACAAAACGTTAGGTACTAATAATCATCAATTATTTGTTATTGAATATTCAATATTATATTAATATCTAAGTATATATATATATATAAGTATACAAAACGTTAGTTACTAAACAGGATATAAATATCTAAGTCACGTGTTATAATTTATAAAATTTGAAACATAAAATTTATAAATCAAATCAAATTTGAAACATAAAATATTCATACAATGAATCTGAAACATAGAATTTAATTTCTAAATCAAATTAAACTTAACCATATCAAATCAATTATAATTTATAAAGATTAAAATATTTTTAATTTATTATTTCAATATACGAATTTCTTTTTGACAGCTGAACTATTATCATTATTATATTTATTCATATACATACTATATTATCTTTTAATAACAAATGGTTGGCTTATTTGGTGCAGTTGGAGACATTTCGCCATATATTCTCTTGTGCGCATTTGCATCGACCGTTCGCTGAGATTTTTTACTTCAGGTCTTTCAGGTAACAAACTTTGAATGAAAAATAATTGCATGCTTGTATTGTGATGACATAGCTGTATATATGTAATGCCCCATGTTGCATAGTATGTCCCCCTTATCTTGTGTACTTTCCCATTCTTTGTTTGCTCCTCCTAAATGCATGTCCCCATTTTCTGGTGTACTACCCTCATTCTCTGGTTGCTTGCTGGAATTGTTGAATGCATGTGTTTGTTTGCCATTTGTTGCAGTAAGTTGCATCATATATATGGCGATTACTCGGTGTTTGCTAGTATTTGAATTCCACACTTACTATATAATCAGGAGTATGGAAGACGATCGTGATAGGAGTTGGATGTACAATCGTCTAACTGATAGAAGACAACTAACTCGAGCATTCTTGGAGGGTTTGGAAACGTTCATCCAATTTGCTCTAGAGCAAATAGGTACATCAAGTGACGTTATCAGTTGTCCATGTTTGAAATGTAAGTGTTTTAAATTTCAAACGCCGGACCAAGTCAGGGAGCATCTGTGTAGAAAGGGCTTCATGCCGGACTATGAATGTTGGCATATCCATGGGGAAATTCGGCAGGCACATGCTATTCCAGGAGGTTATTATGGGGAAACTAGTCAGCGAAACAACCTCAATGAATATGAACAGTTGGTTATGGATGCTGCGGGACCGTCGATTGGGCAAAATTTTGAACCCGATACTCATGCCGAACCATCCTACATGGCAGAGGATCCTAATCCGGAAGCGGAAAGGTTTTACAACATGCTTCAAGATGCTCAACGTCCATTATGGGAAGGTTGTGAACATATTCAGCATACTGAACATACAACGCTATCAGCAACCCTAGCAACACTACAGTTGAAGAGTGATCACCATATGAGTGAGTCTGCTTACAACGGCTGGATGCAACTCATGCGTCAGGTTGTTCCTAAAGACAATAATTTGGCGAAGGATTTTTACCAAGCAAAGAGAAAGGTGAAAGAGCTTGGGCTCGGATGCACAAAGATTCATTGCTGCCCCAAAGGATGTATGCTATATTACGGTGATTACATTGAGCGCACCAAATGTGAGTTTTGTAAGCATGACAGGTACAAAGTTGTGAAGGACGGAAGGAAAACGACACATGAAGCCTATAGCAAGATGTGGTACTTTCCTCTTGTGCCTAGACTTAAAAGATTGTATGCTTCCGAACAAACAGCTTGTCAC